>NC_091444.1:45551457-45655231 GCF_964237555.1 Oryctolagus cuniculus
AGCCCGGATTTGCTGCTGTTTGCTCAGCCTCCCCTTCAGAGTGGATGGCTGATGTTTTGTGCTTCTGACAGCTCCCAGAACAAGGCCAGAGAGATTCTCCGAATTCCCCTTTGATTGTTTTTAATTCCATTACAGCTTGTCCTCGTGTATGAACAAGGTAATCTTGTCTTCCCCTCATTTTACTGTTCTGACCTTTCACGGGAAATGTGATTTTAAAATTGGACACCATCCAAAGATGAGGCCAGCACAACAAAGGATGTTACTGTTGCAGGCAGTGTCATTCCAAAGACACGGTCTGAGCTGGAGGTCTCTGCCTGTCTTTGAAAGGGTGAAACACGGGCCAGCAACATGGTATCCTCTGGGTGCATGTTAGAAATGCAGGATTTGGGGCTCCTCCCGAGACCTGCTCAGCCAGAATCTGCATTGCAACGTTGGCCCACACATTCCTTGAGCTGCCACTGTTTGGTGGAGCTTCTCTTCCCGTGCCCTGAGCCTAGGCTGTACTTGCTGCTCATGGCAGAATACCCAAGACTAAGTGCTTTGTAAAGAAACGGGGTTTGGGTCCTGCTTCTTGTGGCTGGGCAGTCTAACCAGCGTGGCAATAGCATCTTGCAAGGGCTCCCTGGCTGTGTCACAGCAGCAGCTGGCATCACGCGCCAGGACTGCGTGGTGGGAGCGTGTGCGGGAAAACTCAAGAGGCCCAGGAGGAGCCACCTGCTCTCAAGGTGGGAACTAACCCACTCCTGAGAGACCTGCCTTAGCCCCTTCACAAGGGCAGTCATGACCCCATCACCTCCCAGCAGGCCCCAACTCTTACGGGTTCACCACCTTGGGGCTGGCTTGCGGTGCAGCAGGCTAAGCCACCACTTGCCATACCAGCATCCCATATTGGAGCACTGGTTGGAGTCGTGGGCACTCTGCTTCCTATCCAGCTCCCTACTAAAGTGCCTGGGAAGGCAACAGAACATGGCCCAAGTGCTTGGGCCCTGCCACCATGTGGGAGAGCTGAATGGAGTCCCGGGCTCCTGGCTTTGGCCTGGCCCAGTCCTAGTCATTGTAGCCATTTGTAGAGTGAATCAGCATTGGAAGATTCTCTCTTTCTCTGTCTCTGTCTCTCTCTCTCTCAATGCCTTTCAAATAAATAAAAACAAAGCTTAAGAACAAAAGGTTCCACCACCTTTGAACATCATCACACTGGGGACCAAGCTTCTAGCACATGGACCTTTGCAAGGACAAATCACATCCAAGCCGTAAAAGACGATGCAGCATCCACTTTTCCTTCTAAGGTCACTCGGGGAGGCCAGCTGTCATGCGGTGAAAATGTCCAAGTAATCCTCAGAGAGGCTCACAAGGCCGGAGCTGAGGCCTCCTGCCCACTGCCATGTGAGGGCGCCGTCTCAGAGGGGAAGCCTGCAGATGACGGCAACCTCGGGAGAGACCCTACTCCGGAATCTCCTACTGGTGTCATTTCTGAAGTCCCGCCCCTTGGAACTACTGGATAAGAAATGTCTTTTTTTTTTTTTTTTTTTTAAAGATGTATTTATTTGAAAGGCAGAATTACAGAGCAAGAGAAAGGGAGAGACAGAGAGAGAGATCCCCCTCCCGCTGGTTCACTCCCCAAATGGCCACAATGGCCAGAGCTGGGCTGATCTGAAGCCAGGATCCAGGAGCTTCTTCCTGGTCTCCTACATGGGTGCAGGGGCCCAAGGACTTGGACCATCTTCAACTGCTTTCCAGGAACACTAGTAGGTGGCTGGATCGCAAGTGGAGCATCCAGAACTTGAACCGGTCCCCATGTGGGATGCTGGTGCTGCAGGCCGGGCTTAACCAGTTAAGGTTCTGCCACAGCGCCGGCCCCTGAGTGTTTCAGCTAGTGTGCAGCGATAGGTGTCCAGCACACAGCACACAGGTGATCTCGAACACATCAGTCTGAGGCCACAAACTCCTGGAGGGCAGAAGCCAGCTTGCTCACATCTGTGTCCTCAGAACTCAGCACAGGACCTGACACTCAGGAAATCTAAGGTTTTCTAATTTTCATCGTAGAGATCCTTAACATCCTTGGGTTAAGTTTATTCCAAGGTATTTGATTGTTTTGTAGCTATTGTGAATGGGATTGATCTTAGAAGTTCTTCCTCAGCCGTGGCATTGCCTGTGTATACAAAGGCTGTTGATTTTTGTGCATTGATTTTATACCCTGCTACTTTGCCAAAATCTTCTATGAGTTCCAGTAGTCTCTTAGTAGAGTTCTTTGGGTCCCCTAAATAAAGAATCATATCATCTGAAAAGTGGGATAGTTTGAGTTCTTCCTTCCCAATTTGTATCCCTTTAATTTCTTTTTCTTGCCTAATAGCTCTGGCTAGAACTTCCAGAACTATATTGAATAGCAGTGGTGAGAGTGGACATCCCTGTCTGGTACCAGATCTCAGTGGGAATGCTTCCAACTTTTCCCCATTCAATAGGATGTTGGCTGTGGGTTTTTCATAGATTGCTTTGATTGTATTGAGGAATGTTCCTTCCAAACCCAGTTTGCTTTAGTGTTTTCATCATGAAAGGGTGTTGTATTTTATCAAATGCTTTTCTCTGCGTCTATTGAGATAATCATATGTTGTTTTTTTTTTTTCTGCAGTCTGTTAATGTGGTGTATCACATTGATTGTTTTGTGCACATTAAACCATCCCTGCATACCAGGGATAAATCCCACTTGGTCTGGGTGGATGATCTTTCTGATGTGTTGCTGCATTCTATTGGCGAGAATTTTATTGAGGATTTTTGCATCTATGTTCATCAGGGATATTGGTCTGTAATTCTCTTTCAGTGCTGCATCATTTTCCGGCTTAGGAATTAAGGTGATGTTGGCTTCATAGAAAGAATTTGGGAGGACTCCCTCTTTTTCGATTGTTCTGAATAGTTTGAGAAGAATTGGAGTCAGTCTTCTTTAATGTCTGGTAGAATTCAGCAGTGATCCATCTGGGCCTGGGCTTCTCTTTGTTGGGAGAGCCTTTATTACTGTTTCAATTTCTGTCTCAGTTTATGGGTCCTGTTTAGGTTTTCTATGTCTTCCTGGTTCAATTTAGGTAGGTTGCATGTGTCCAGGGAATCTCCATTTCAGATAGGTTTCCTGTTTGCTGGCATACAAGTCCTTGTAGTAATTTCTGATGATTCTTTTTATTTCTGTGGTGTCTGTTGTTACATTTCCTTTTTCATCTCTGATTTTATTGATTTGGGTCTTTTCTCTTCTTTTTTTAGTTAGTTGGGCCAACGGGGTGTCAATTTTGTTTATTTTTTCAAAAAACCAGCTCCTCGTTTGGCTGATTTTTTGTAATATTTTTTTTTGTATTCAATCCTGTTGATTTCTTCTCTGATTTTAATTATTTCTCTTCTCCTACTAGATTTGGGTCTGGTTTGCTGTAGGTTTTCTACGTCCTTGAGGTGAATTGAAAGCTCATCTATTTGGTGCCTTTCCAATTTCTTGATGTAGGCACCTATTGATATAAACTTTCCTCTTAATACTGCTTTTGCTGCGTCCCATAAGTTTTGGTATGTTGTGCTGTTATCCTCATTTACTTGCAGAAAAATTTTGATTTATCTTTTAATTTTCTTCTATGACCCATTGTTCATTCAGGAGCTTGTTGTTCAATCTCCATGTGTTTGCGTATGCTCTAGGATTCCTAAGTTGCTAATTTCCACCTTCATTCCTTTATGGTCTGAGAAGCTGCATGGTATGATTCTAATTCTTTTGAATTTGCTGAGACTTGCTTTATGACCTAGTATGTGGTCATTCCTAGAGAAGGTTCCATGTACTGCTGAGAAGAATGTAAAATCTTTAGTTGTAGGATTGAAAGTTCTGTATTATCTGTTAGATCCATTGGGCTATAGTGTCATTTAAATCTACTGTCTCCTTGTTGATCTTCTGTCCTGTTTGATCCGTCTATTTCTGAGAGTGGAGTATTGAAGTCCCCCAGTACTATTGTATTGGGGTCTAAGTCTCCCTTTAAGTCCCTTAACAAATCTTTTAGATAAACTGGTGCCCTGTAGTTAGGTGCATATACATTGATAATTGTTATATCTTCTTGTTGAATTGATCCCTTAATCATTATATAGTGTCCCTCTTTGTCTCTCTTAACAGTTTTTGTGGTAAAGTTTATGTTGTCCGGATATTAAGATGGCTACACCCGCTCTTTTTTCATTTCTGTTGGCATGGTATATCCTTTTTCCAGCCTTTCACTTTCAGTCCTGTGTGTATCTTTTTTGGAAAGATGTGTTTCTTGTAAGCAGCAAATAGATGGGTTTGTTCCATAATGCCAGTCAGCCAATCGGTGTCTTTTAACTGGACAGTTCAGGCCATTATTGTTCAATGTGACTAATGATAAGTGGTAACTTTGCCCTGCCATTTGCCAAAGATAAGTTCTAATATATGCTTTGAATTCCCTGTGAACTGTTGCTGTGGGGTTTCCTTCCTTTACCTTCTTTCATATTGATGACCGTGTTTCTGTGTTTCTGTGTGTAACACATCTTTAAGCCATCTTTTGCAGGGCTGGACGAGTGGCGACAAATTCTTTCAATTTCTGTTTGCTATGAAAAAGTCTTTTATTTCACCTTAATTTCACAAATGATAGCTTTGCAGGATATAATATTCTGGGCTGGCAGTTTTTCTCTCTTAGTACCTGGGCTATATTCATCATTCCCTCCTAGCTTGTAGGGTTTCTGATGAGAAGTCAGCTGTGAGTCTGATTGGAGATCCTCTGAGAGTAATCTGACATTTCTCTCTTGCACATTTTAGGATCTTTTCTTTCTGTTTCACTGTGGTGAGTTTAATTACAACGTGTTGTGGTGAGGATCTCTTTTGGTCATGTTATTAGGGGTTCTATGAGCTTCCTGTACTAGGATTTCTCTGTGCTTCTCCAAACCTGGGAAATTTTCTGCTAATATCTCACTTAAAAGGCCTTCTAATCCTTTCTCCCTCTCCATGCCTTCAGGAACTCCTAGAACCCGAATGTTGGGTTTTTTAATAGTATCCTGAAGATTCCCGACAATATGTTTTAGATTTCTAATTTCCTCTTCTTTTCTTTGGTCTGACTGTATCCTTTCCTCTTCTCTGTCTTCTAAGTCTGATATTGACTCTTCTGCTTCACTCATTCTGTTGTAAGGCTCTCTAATGTGTTTTTCATTTGATCTATTGAATTCTTCACTTCATTATGATTTCTCGTCACTGTCACAGTTTCATGTTCTACTAGTTGTTTCATTTCATTTTGATTCCTCCTTAATATTTCATTTTCACCAGAGAGATTTTCTATCTTGTCCATTAAGGATTTCTGTAGTTCAAGAATTTGTTTATGAGAACTTCTTAATGTTCTTATCAATTTTTTGAGATCTGCTTCTTGCATTTCTTCTATCTCATCATCTTCATAATCTTGAGTTGGGGTGTCTTTTTCATTTGGGGGCATCATAGTGACTTCCTTGTTTTAGTACCTCGGTTTTTGTGTTTGTTATTTAGCATATTGGAGATATTTGGTTTCTTCACTGTGGTGCTTTTTCTTGGTTATACTATGACTCTAGATTAAGTGGACTGTCTGTTTTTTGATGGAGCCTTAGAGGCTTGAGATGGGTGTGGCCTGAGAGCTCTGTTTGGTGTGCCAAAGGTGACACTCCCAGGTTAGGCGTGGTAGATCTCTTTCTTTATTTTTTTGATTCAAAAGGGAAGTAATTCCGCACAGCTGAACGAAGTTGGAGGTAGTTAGCAGGCAAATTATATACCCACAGGAGCCAGAGATCAGAAGCTCTTTCCCAAGGACCACACAGGGAATCTGTTCTGCCCTCAGAGTGGGCTCAGATTCTCCTTCCCGTCAAAGTTATGGAATTGTAGCATCTCTGGAGAGTACTCACGTGAATTCTGTGATTTCTCTCCCCCACCGTCTCTTTTTTTCACAGTCTCAGTTCAGTAGCACCACAAATTCACTAGGTCCTAATCTCCTGTTAATTCACCCCGCCCAGAGTCAGGGTTTTTCTGCTAGGCTCAGGGCCGATGCAGACCTGAGGTCGCTCTGCTTATGACGTACGTCCAAGTTGGTGCCTGCTTTTTGTCTTGCTCGCCTTTAAGAGGTGAGTGGAGAGAAACCCGTGTCCGTATCGGTCACTTTTTTTTTTCTCTCTCTCTTCTAGTTAGCCTGGTGAACTTTTCCCCCCGGGGTCGTTCCCTCTAGTCTCCTCTTTCCGCTTGCCTGCCGGTGTCTCGGGCTATTGTGGTTCGGCTCACCTCGCATTCCAGCACTGGTGTGTTGAGTGTGCCGCTGGTGTCCCGAACTGTGGGCTCCCACGCTCTCCAGCTCTCCATGCAGGTCCACTGTGAATCACTCGTTCCGGAAGACTTTCTTCTGCTGTTTCTTCCCCTACTCTTCCTTGAACCTGCAGTATCTCCACTTTTATTACACTGTCTCTCCCCGGACTGTCAGTGTGCTCCCTTCCTATTCTGCCATCTTGCCTGCCCGATCTCTTTCCTGGTGATAGCAGAGTGAGAAATTTGAAATTTATGGTGAAAATCTGTTTTAGCCATAACAATTTTACTCATTAGATCTGCTTATCAAATTAACAGATTCGGCTGGTGCCGCAGCTCACTTACCTAATCCTCTGCCTGCAGCGCTGCACCCCAGGTTCTAGTCCCAGTTGGGGAGCCAGATTCTGTCCCGGTTGCTTCTCTTCCAGTCCACCTCTCTGCTGTAGCCCAGGAAGACAGTGAAGGATGGCCCAAGTGCTTGGGCCCTGCACCCGCATGGGAGACCAGGAGGAAGTACCTGGCTCCTGGCTTTGGATCAGCGCAGCGCTCCGGCCTTAGCGGCCATTTGTGAGTGAACCAACGGGAAGGAAGACCTTTCTCTCTGTCTCTCTCTCTCTTTCACTGTCTAAATCTGCCTGTCAAAAAAATGAACAGATTCAAAATAATATTTAATTTTAACATTTAAAAAAATTCCTGGTCAGTCATATAATGAAACATTGATAGTCTGAACAAGGTATTAGAGTGTATAGAAACGATAATGAAAATATATCAAGAGAAACGTTAGTATTAATACTGGTTAGGATGATGACATATACCCTAAGGAGAGTCAATAATACCAGAAAAATACATCCCATCCTTCTTTACACACCAAGTAGCTGTTACTTGCAGAACATAATGACGAGTGTCATTATTTATGTACAAGGACTGATAGAAATCCAGCGCAAGCTTTCAATAGGACATGCTGTATCCTGATCAAGTGAATGAGAAGTGCAATAACGTTAAATTCACTGTTCTCTTACCTTCTCAAACACAGCAATGGCCCAGAGTTCACATGAAGTGCACAAGATACATTACTTATTTAACATATGTGAATATTAATTCAAAGATCTAAAAATGTGATTTCCTGTTGATTTTAAATAATTCACCCTCACCCATCCAAGAAACATCTTAAGATCCCTAGGTTTTAACTTTCTATTTCTGCATCACATTGCAGAAAGAATGTAAAAGTACTAATTAGGATTTTAAAAAAAAAAGTCTAGGATCCTAAAGTTATGCGAAGAACCAAGTTTATGACATTACACTTATTTTATAATAAAGATATCACAGGAAATCCAAGAACTTGGTTGCTTATATACAACTACTTCTGCTCTTACATTTAAAGAAGGCTGGGCTCAAAGCAAAAGACTGGCAAGGAAGAAGTAATGGGAGAAATGTGGCAGTACTGTAAATAAGGAGCAAGTCTCATGCTCAGCACCCCCAGAAGTGGATCATCAAAAAGCTATGCATTTTCCTCATTTCTTGTCAAAGAACAACAAGAACTCTCTATCTGCAAATTTTAAGCTATCATTTTAGGTTTTCCCTCGAGATTGATTACAGTATATAGGCTGATTAGTCAATAAAAGATAAGGGAACTTTATTAAAGACTTGACTGCTCTCTTGTGGCAGAAACGTGTCTTCCTGAATGTTATTAATTTGGCTGCTGCTTCAGCATGCTCCCTTTGCATTAGCACTACCAAGGTTCTGAGAATTCTGCACAATCACTTTCTCAGAGGACAGCCTGCTGCTCTTGTTAGTGGGAAAATCAAGCTCTGCCTCATCATTCAGCTTTTATTGCTAGGAATGAACTTGACAGGTAAGCCAGGTCAAAAATAAAGCGAAGACCTGGATGCCATCAGACTTGTTTCCCTGGGCCTTACATACACACTGAACTCTCATCTTCACCTATGTGTCCTTTCTTCATTTTGACTCTTCAGTAATTCCTACTTGCTCCTGAGCTAGACCCATCATTCAAGTAGATTATTTTATTTATTTGAAAGACAGAGTTGCAGAAGAGATGTAGAGCCAGAGAAAGAAAGGTCTTCCAACCACTGGTTCATTCTCCAAATGGCTGCAATGGCCAGAGCTGAGCTGGTCTGAAGCCAGGAGCCAAAAGCTTCTTCCAGGTCTCCCACACAGATGCAGGTGCCCAAGGATGTCTGTTTTTCCAAGCAATAGCAGAGAGCTGGATCAGAAGTAGAGCAGCCAAGACTCGAACCGGCGTCCATATGGCTTAACTCACTGTACAACATCACCGGCCCCTATGAGTTCTTATTCTTACAATTAAAATATCCATTTTATTTTGCATTTTTAGTCTTTAGTTATGTAGGAGACAAAAAATTCTACCACACTGACTTGATTTCAAGGTAATTCTTCCTGGTGGTCATTTTGTTTCCTGCAGGCATTTCTAGGTTAATGGTGGTTTTATTTATTTATTTTTTTAACAAAGAGAATCAAATCACCCTTTTCAATAAATAAAAATCTGAAGTCTTTATCTTAGCATGGTATTTTTAGACTGATTCAGAAAATTATTGTAATAGTTACAAAACATCTCTTTTTACAGAATCAGTAAAAAATACTCGATTTCTCCATAATTGTCAGACTTATTTATACTTGAAGTGTTGGCTAGATGGAGCTGAAACCAACAAAAAGTCTATTACTGTTGTTTCAGCTATCATCTTAGGAACCCCGCCCTGTTGATCTTGGTCATGCTTAGCTCTCATGAGATGACCCAGTAGCTAAAATGCATCTTTCTTTATTCATTCTTTGAAGGATTGAACTGAATTTTGTAGCATTTATTAAACATCTTCCAGTTCCTGTTATCTACCACTTCCTAAACATCTAGTTCTGACTGCATTAATTTCTTATCTGTTCTATTCTAAGTTGGTTTAGTAATGTTATATCATCCAGGTTCTTTTCTCTGTTTTTGAAGGTTTTTTACTACTTCTGAGGTCTGGGTTATACAGTTTTATATGACTCTGTCTTCAGTGGCATGAACTGACAGAAAAGACTCATAAAGTTGTTTACAGGTTTGGCTGGCATCAATTTTCCCTACAAAGGAAGCTGTTGGAACTATAGTGCTAAATTCATGAACTATTCTGTCATCATTGTCCTCACCACCTTAAGTAATTCTTGGAACTTGGTAAATTCCTCACAATTCACACAGCCAATGGCCACTGGTATTAAATTAAAGTGGTATTAAATTAAAAATCAATGTTCTACTTTTCAAAATTATTTGAAACCCTCCTGCTAGTTTTATTCCCACAAGACAAAGTTGCATGAGAACAGACTTCTAATTGATTATATGTGGCATCCATAGTTCTTTTTTAAAAGGATTTCACTTAAAAGGCAAAGCGACAAAGAGAGGGAGAGACAGGGAGAGAAAGAGATCTTTCACCTCTCTGATTCATCTCCCCCACCCCACCCCACAATCTGCAATAGCCTGAAGTTGGCCAGCATGAAGACAGGAGCCAAGAATTCCATTTAGTTTCTCACATAGGTGGCAGGGTTCCAAGTACTTGGGCCGTATTCTGCTGCTTTCCCAGAACATTAACAGGAAGTGAATGAGAAACAGAGAAGCTAGGACTTGAAACAGTGCTTGTATATGGAGTGTTGGCATTGCCAAGATCCAGAATATGGTTACTGAAAAAATTTGAAATGATTTTATTAGAAGAAAAACACCTTGTGGATCTAGCCTACAAATTTATTTCATTATGCTATTTATTTCTTAATTACAAATAAAGAATCTTCAAATTTATGAAAAACACTTTTATGAAAGTATCTTTGGGTACTACTTTTAATAATTCTAAGAACTCCGGATATTCTCTAAAATGTATATTAGAAATAGTAGAAAATTACAACATTTAATAATCATGATAAGCTACAATTATTTAAATTAATATTTCTCTAAGGAAATGAGCAGAGCATAATTATAAGTTTCACAACGCCCTAGCTCACATGTGACAAACCAAAAAGCAAGACACATAGCAGCTTATTACTCAGAAGGAAATTGAAGCTTGAAGCACATGTATTAAATCTGTGCAGTCTTGGTGAAAATGAGAACTGGTTTTTGCATTACACAATCTGACAACCTTCATCTAAAACCAAATGAGATAATAAAGTAAGAGAAATGAGATATATTTTCTGCATAAAGAACCATATAATCCTCTACCTCATTTAAATAATACATCCATAATTTTATTCCAACTAAACTCTTCTGTGAAACATAAACATACCCAATAATGTGACATGCTCAAAAACATAATTGATATTTCTGTATGAATATTATCTGCACAAGTACTCATTTGTTGTGTAGTCATTTTTGTGGATTTTTTCATGTGCCATTTACTATACACTAAAATAATCTAAAAAGATAATTTTTTCAAAAATAGGATGACAAACTACTTTTAATATAAAAACTGAGCCAACGAAACTGCCATAACAATATTTGATGTACCCAAGGGCATTAAAAATATAGTGTCATCTTTCCTAGAATATTCCATTCATAAATAGGACCTTTTAAAATTGTTTTATTTATTTGACAGGCAGATATAAAGACAGAGAGTGACAGACAGATAGACAGTTTACATGTACTGATTTCACTTTTGAAATACCCAACAGCTGGAGCCAGCCTAGGTCAAAATCAGGAGCCTGGAACTCAGTCTAGGTTTCATAGGTGGGTGACAGGGAAGCAACCACTTGAGCCATTACCTGTAGCTACCCAGGGAGCATGTTAGTAGGAAGCTAGAATCACGAGCTGAGCCAGAAACCTGAACCTAGCTGCTCCAGTATGGGATGTGGGCATCCTAGTTGGTGTCCTAACCACTAGGCTGAACACCCACTCAGAAGCAGCATTTTTAAATTTCTATAGAGAGAGTTAACTAAAAACAGTCAATTAAAATTTGTGAGGTTTTCACAAAAACAGGGCATATAATTGTATATTAAAATGAGTTATTTTGCTTTTTCATGTTTAATTTTTTTTCCAAATTCTGTGTTTATTTATTTAACAAATGGGTACAGCACTCCCTCTGTAGCCATGTGCTGTTCTTTACCAGCTCTACATGCTTTACACACCAACCATTCAGTTGTTGCTACTGTGATGCTATAAATTCTTATCCCTATTTGTAAATGGTGGCAACTGAAGCACAGAGAATCTAAGTCGCCTAACATCACATCCCTGATGAGTTTAAGCAACATCTGTTGCACTAGAAGACAGCACCACGAGAGCATCAGCTCCACCTGCAGCTGCCTTGTTCCCCACTAGTAGCCCTGTCCCCACAAAGGTATGCCACACGTGGCATGATGATGAGAAACGTGCATGGGAGAGCAGATCAGGCCACACAGCAGAAGGAACAGGAAACGGCTTGGAGAAGAGCTGTGAGGAGTTAACAGAAGGCCCAGAAAGACCCCCGAAGATGGAAGAGCTGGTCGGGGGCCAGCAGTGGCAGAGGCAGGAGTGTGGTGGCCTGCAATAGTACCAATAAGAAATGGAACATCTCTCTGACAGAACTAATGAACGAGAAATTGCCCAAAACTCAGCATCGTCACACTTGATGCCTCTTTCCTCTGTGGTATGTATCCAAAGCACCAACAGAACCTGCTGATTTTTCCAAAATACATCCAGAACCCAACTCTCATCAGCTCTCCTCTGCTCTCACTCAGCCCAGGCCTCTATCCTGATTACTCTGGTTCCTGCACTAGCTTCCACCAGAGAGATCTGTCTGCGTTCACCCTGTCCTCTTTGCTCACACGGCAGCAGGGGAATCCTGATAAAATTAAGTCAGTTTATGTTACTCACTGGGGCAAAACCTGCCACCATGTTCCAGAGTGACAAAGAACTCTGTCCTTTTGGCCCTGTTCCCTCCTCAGTTCCTGCCATCCTGGTCTCCCCAAGGCTTTTGCATTTACTACTCCTCTGACTGCAGGGCTTTTCCTGTATCTCCATGAATCACACTTGCTCACTTTCTTCATCTTTTTCTTTAAGATTTTAGCTTCTAACTGGAGTTTGTCCTGGGCCTCCCTACTGAAAATGTAACACTATCTCCTCCTCCAACCTCCTTTCATCCCTTCCCGTTGTTTTTCTACATAACACTTAAAACACACTGTAAACTTAAAACTTTTCATTTTAACTTGGGTGGGTACTAGCAAGTATTTATTACTAGCATTTAGTTTTGCTTATTGTGTTTTCCCCAGAACAGCCCACAACTACACCTAACACATGATTGGATGTTTGATGATATTTGGCCAATTGATAAGTGTTTACCTGTGGCAAAAAGTGATCCACACGAAGGATCTCTGTGAGTGAGATCCCAGTGGAAAGAAGGGGCCATCCAAGAAAGATGTACTTTTCTCTTAACGGAGAAGAGAACTCCCACTTTGATTATGGCCCTGTCTAAATACTGACAGAGTTTGTGGACTCAAAAGGCTTCCATTGTCTTGAGAGCTCATAACAAAAGCCTCAGGTGATCACTGATGTCATAAATAAGAGTGTCAATTCTTAAATCAACAACAGGAGTCACTGTGCACTTGCTCCACATGTAGGATCTGTGTCCTTAATGAGTTGTACTATGAGAATTAACAGTAAAACTTGTCTTCAAACAGTACTTTATATTTTGTGTGTCTGTGTGGGTGAAAACTGTTGAAATCTTTACTCAGTATAGAGTTGATCATCTGTATATAAAAATAATTGAAAATAAATCTTAATGCAAAATGGGAGTGTAGGAGGTGGGACAGGAGTGGGGGTGGGAGGGCAGGTATGGGGGAAGAACAGCTATGTTCCAAAAGCTGTACCTATTAAATTTATATTTATTAAATAAAAGCTTTATAAAAAATGTTTACTATGGTCTAGACACTGGGAAAAATGCACCAAGTACATGAAGATAAATGAGAAGACACAAGGCCCTCCTGGAACTCACAGAGTACAGCACTGATACCAAAGTCACTCATCTGAAGCATGCAAAGCCCAGTGCTATTAAAGCAATTTAATAGGTGAATAGAAATTATAATACTTGCTGGGAGCAGCTGTTGAGAACCTTGATAGGGTGCTATAACATCAAAAATAGCATGCTAACTTGGCAGAGTTGGGTGGAAGAGGGAACAACAGGGGGATCATAGTGAGGGGCCAGCCTAGTTCAAGGAGTAGTCAGTGCACTGCCGTTTGTTGTTGAAGGTGGCAGAAACAAGTGAGGAACAGCTAAAGAGTCAAGCATGAAGCCTCATTTGATAGCCTGCAAGAGTTTTAAATCAGGGAGGGGACTACCAGGTATGCGGATGGACCTGCTGTAGGAACTGCAGTGTCAGAACGGGTGAGAGACAGCTGGGATGCAAGAGGCAGTAGAGACAAGCTACTGGCACAAAGAGTATTTTAACATTTTTTTTCTTTTTTGAGAGACAGCAAGAGAGTGCCTATATGCTGCTTAACTCCCCAAATACCCTTATAGCCAGGACTGAGCCAGGCTAAAGCTGGAAGCCTGTAACTCAATCCAGGTCTCCCACACGGGTGGCAGAGATCCAGGTACTTGAGATACCGCCTGCTGCCTCCCAGGTACACATTAGCAGGAAGCTGGAATCAAGAAGTGCAGCAGGGACTCAAAGCAGACACTCCTGATGTGGTTTGCAGCAGCCTAAAAGACATTTTAACTGTGCACCAAATTCCTGCAGAGCGGTTCTACTCAGATGGTGGTAAAACAAGGACACAGCGGGGCCTCCGAGCTTTCTCACAGACCCTCCCAAACCCAGCATGTGGCTCCTCTGGTCCAGGAACCACACACAGACCCTGGAAGCAAAAGCATCTACTGAGCCTGGGGCCCTCTCGTTTACCCTTTGGCCTCTTCCTGGTGCCTGCTGTCCTGCATTTGGTGCTGGATGGTAAGACCCTACCGTGTCACAGATAGGCCATGGGTGTCACCTACCTCAGACAGCGGTTCCCTTTACCCTTTACATCTAAAGAACTGGGGCTGCTTCTTCCTGTCCAGAGTCTTCACAGCCACCAGCACTTTTGGAACACCAAGAACCTAACAAGCGGAATTCAGGGAAAGCCAGGGCTGGAAGCCAGAGGGCTGGCACCTGGCGGTCACAGGCCAAGGGGCTCTCCTGGGCTGGCACAAATGGTCACAACAATGACTGGGCCCCAAACCCACCACACACTGAAGGTCAGTCCTTGGGCTGCTGAAGAGGAGAAGGTCATAGCCGTGAGAGACAGCTGCAAAGCAAGGGAGGTGGCAGCCATGGTCCAACAAGCCCTGAAGCCCCTGGAGCCTCAGGGACAGAGGGAGTGGGCAGCCATGGACTCTTCTAATTAGGTGGTGGTCACAAGGATGTTCATCATATCATTCTCTAGCTCTGTGCTATTATTGTATTATTGAATTCTTCTCTGTATACTTTAAACACTTTAAAATTTTTCATTCCTCAAATATCAATAAATTTTCTGAAACTTGTAATTTAAAAATGATTATACTTACATATTCAAATATTTAATGTAAAAGGTACAAATTCACACAACACTATAGTAGGCTTAGTATGATATTATACTTTTAAGTACATACAAGTAGACATTTCCCAGCTCAATCAACCTTACCAACTTCTACCTAAGATTTTTCAAAGCAGATGAAAACTGTATCAGTCATCTTTCTAAGACTGAGTGACAAAGCTCCTAGTAGTTTAGTTTTTCCCTATTTCATAAACCCTTTTTGAAGTTATATAACATGAATATCACAATTTATTTCAACAGTGAATAAAGATAGGGATCTTCCTTTAGAACTTCAAATTCTAGTGGATCCAAATTAATATTGTGCCAGCTGATACTATGGAAGTATTTTTATTAAAGTTTATATGTACCAACTCATGTAAAATAGAGTGCACTTGTGGTGAGCTATCAAAAATACCTATCTCCAAATCCAAAGTATGGAGGGAAATGGAGCTCTGGATTTACCAAAAGCTTAGTTGTGACTGTGTGAATTGTAGGCATCAGCAGAGGACAGAAAACACTATCTCCTTTCCTCTTCAAGCTCAGTTGGGACCACTGTAACAATCTGTAAAATAAATTCTTCTGTACTCAAAAATATCTAGTATGATTTCTCTAGCTGGACATTATCTACTGAGGGCATGAATCCATCTGCCTATTACTTTATTTTCAATGTAGTTTTGTAATGGGGTATGTAAATGAGTAGAAAAATATCAAATGCATTACAATTATAGATTATTCTTGTTGTCATTATTTTATGAAACCTTCATGAATATAAATGTAAGATTGAGATGTCAAAAAAGTGAAATCTGGGATAAAAGGCAATTGTACAATATACTATATTCCAAGCAATTTATCTTCATATTCATAACCAGTGGTCTCATCACCTAATGGGTGAAGCGAAAGCAATGAGCTCTGGGGAACTGTTTTCTAAAATGAGTCTTGGATGGAGGTCCACTGAACAGCCCTTTGAGCAAATTTCCTGTCAACCTGAGTAACTGCAAAATACTCAGGACCTCAAAAGCTGATAAATAGCTCTCAGGAGTGAACAAAATAACACATCCAAACATACTAACATATATGTAATAAAATTTCATGATATAAGTAGGAAATAATAAGTAATACTATATTTGAAAGTGAAGTAGGCAAACACTGGCCACATTGCAATTACAAGGGGTCTTCAGAAAATACACAGAAGATCCGTATTAAGAGAACGGTATAGGCTTCAAACATTTTTGCATCAAAATAAATTCATATCAACATGCCATAATATATTTGAACAGATGTAGTTTAAGTTACTAAGAAGGATAAGACATCAGTTTGAAAAGATCCCTTATCAGAGCAACATAAATTTGTCTAGATTTAAAACAAGAACAAAATAATAAATTTATGGTAAAACTTGAGTGGAAGAATGGTAAAATCATTGATTCATTCTGAAAAGTTTGTGAAGAGAATATCTCAAAGGCATCAGTAATTCACAACAGGATACTTCATTCCAGGAAGGACAAGAGGATATAGAAGATAAAGCCTACAGCAGCAGACCACCTTTTTTTTAAGCAAAAAAACTAATTGTATCCATTCACTAATTCAAGAGAGGGGAATCTTTTTTCTGCCAAGGATCATTTGGGTATTTATAACATCATTCATGGGCCATACAAAATTATCAACTTAAAAATCAGCCTGCAATAGATTTCTGGAACTTCAAGTCCCACCTTCGGTTGCATTGGCAGGGCCAAACCAAAAGATTTTGCAGACCTTTATATGGCACAAGCAGGATGTCACCCATCCCTGCAAAACTGCAAAGGACCAGAGATTAACAGCAGAGACAAAAGCCAATACCACAGACATTCCAATTGGTTCAGCTTTTACAATTCTGACTGAAAATTAAAATAAAGCAAATTTTTTTCCCTGGTTAGCATCAACACTGTTGCTGCCATATAAGCTGCAGTACAGGAGCAGAGTTTTCAGTGGACATTTTAATAAAGTGGAATTCTCAGCATTTTTTCGAAAAATTCTTCACAATCCTTTGGTATTAGAATCCTGGAGACAAAGCACAATCCTTTAAAGCAAGGGCTATCATGAGGGGGGAGTGGTTTAGTCAAAAGAAGTGACCTGGTCAAGCAAAAGTCGTGGCAACAATTCTGAGGGATGCAAAAAGGCAGTTTGCTGGTTGCTCTGGAGAGCCCAAAACCGTAACATCTACTTATTATGAGATTCTTCTGAGAAAGCAAAGCTTTAGCAGGAAAATGCTCAGAAAATTTTCACCAGAGACTCCTTCTCTGTCACAACAGTGTTCCTGTTCATTACTGTCATTAAATAAGAGCAACTTTGCAATAGTTTCAGTTGAAAATCCTTAGGTATCTATCTTACAGCCCTGATTTGGTTCTTCTGACTTATTTTTTGATTTGTAATGTTAAAAAATCTTTTGAAGATAATGATTTTTCTCCAGTTAATAATGTAAAAAGACTGCACTGACATGGTTAAATTCCAAAGATCCTCAGTTCTTCAGGGATGGACTAGATGGCTGGAATCATCAATTTAAAAATCATCTTGAACTTGATGAAGCATATGTTGAAAAAGAAAGTTTATGTTTTCAATTTTTATCTTCAAATCCATTTCTCCTTGAATTTTTTCAAGTCCGCTCACAGTCTGAATTTTTTTTTTTTTTTTTTGACAGGCAGAGTGGACAGTGAGAGAGAGAGACAGAGAGAAAGGTCTTCCTTTTCTGTTGGTTCACCCCCCAGTGGCCGCTGTGGCAGGCGCGCTGTGCTGATCCGAAGTCAGGAGCCAGGTGCTTCTCCTGGTCTCCCATGGGGTGCAGGGCCCAAGGACTTGGGCCATCCTCCACTGCACTCCCTGGCCAGAACAGAGAGCTGGACAGGAAGAGGAGCAACCAGGACAGAATCCGGCGCCCCGCCCGGGACTAAAACCCAGTGTGCCGGCACTGCAGGTGGAGGATTAGCCTATTGAGCCATGGTGCCAGCCACAGTCTGAATTTTTTTAAAGATTTATTTTATTTTGGCTGGCACCACGGCTCAATAGGCTAATCCTCCGCCTTGAGGCGCTGACACACCGGGTTCTAGTCCCGGTGGGGGCTCCGGATTCTGTCCCAGTTGCCCCTCTTCCGGGCCAGCTCTCTGCTGTGGCCAGGGTGTGCAGTGGAGGATGGCCCAAGTGCTTGGGCCCTGCACCCCATGGGAGACCAGGATAAGTACCTGGCTCCTGCCATTGGATCAGCGTGGTGCTCCAGCCGCAGTGCACTGGCCGCGGTGGCCATTGGAGGGTGAACCAACAGCAAAGGAAGAGCTTTCTCTCTGTCTCTCTCTCTCACTGTCCACTCTGCCTGCAAAAAATAAAAATAAAAAAAGGTTTAAAAAAGATTTATTTTATTTTAATTACTTAAAAAGCAGAATTATCCAAAGGCAGAGACAGGGAGAGAGCTTCCATACACTGGTTCACTCCCTACATGACTGCAATGAAAAGCGCTGGGACAACCTGAAGCTATAAGTTTGGAATCCCATCTGTGTCTACCTTGTAGATGGTAGTGGACCAACTACTTGGCCAACTTCTACTGCTTTCCCATGTACATTAGCAAGGAGTTGGATTGGAAGTGGAGGAGCTGGGACTCCAGCTGGAGCTCATGTGAGATGTTGGCATCATGGTAGCTTAACCTGCTGCACCACAATGCCAGCAACTAGTTTGAATTTTTGATTGACAGTTCATTAGCTAAGAAATATTAGAATTATATTTTATATTAGTAACATTTTAATACCTTGGAATTCAGTTTTCATTTATTTAACTCAATATTTACTGATTCCTTACCATATACTATAAATTTCAAATATAAAAGCAATGAGAATAATATATTCATCACCTTAAGAATATGAGAATACCACCATTTTACTTTTAAACAATGGTCTCCCCTAGTTATACTTCATTTTTTTTGCAAACTTCATATACTTCATAATTACAGCTTTAGGAACATGGTGATTCTTCCCACTGTGCCTTCCCTCCCATCCATACTCCCATCCTTCTTCCTCCTCCTCCCTCTCTTATTCCCATTCTTATTTTTTACTGAGATCTATTTTCAATAGACTTTATACATATATGATTAACTCTATACAATGTAAAGAGTTCAACAAATAGTATTAGAAAAAAAAACCCTGTTCAGCAACAGTCAAAACAAGGGCTGTTCAAGTCACTGCTTCTTAAAATGTCAATTGCACTTCTACATATTGCCTTTTAGGTGCTCTATTAGTTATCACAGGTCAGGGAGAACATATGGTATTTGTCCCTTTGGGACTGGCTTATTTCACTAAGTATGTTTTCCAGATTCATCCATTTTGTTGCAAATGACTGAATTTACCACTGTGTAGTATTGCATGATGTCAATATCACATAATTTCTTAATCTTGTCTTCAGTTGATGGGCATTTAGGTTGATTCCATGTCTTAGCTATTGTGCATTGAACTGCAATAAACATGGGGTGCAGATAACTCTTTCATATGCTGATTTCATTGCTCTTGGACAACTTCCCAGGAGTGGGAAGGCTGGGTCATACTGTAGGTCCATATTCAGATTTCTGAGGTATCTCCATAATGATTTCTGCAGTGGCTGTACCACTTTACATTCCCAGCAATATTGGATTAGGGTAACTTCTTCCCCACATCATCCCTAGCATTTGTTGTTTGTTGATTTCTGTATGAAAACCATTCTAACCAGGGTGAGGTGAAACCTCATTATGGCTTAGATTTGCATTTTTCTGATGGCTAGTGATCCTGAGCATTTTTTTCATGTGTCTGTTGGCCATTTGGATTTCCTTATTTGGAAAATGTTTGTTTAAGTCCTTTGACCATTTCTTAACTAACTGGGTTGTTGTGGAGTTTCTTAATCTCTTTATATATTCTGATTATTAATCCTTTATCAGTTGTATAGTTTGCAAATAATTTCTCCCATTCTGTTGGTTGCCTCTTCACTTTCCTGAGTGTTTCTTTTGCAGGACAGAAACTTCTCAATTTGATGTAATCCCAATTGTTAATTTTGAGTATGATTGCTTGTGCCTCTGGTGTCTTTTCTAAGAAGTCTCTGCCTATGCCAGGGTCTTTCAGGGTTTCTCCAGTGCTCTCTAATAATTTGATGATATTGCTTCATAGAATGTCTTTAATCCATTTTGAATGGATTTTTGTGTAAGGTGTAAGGTAGGGGTCTTGCTTCGTACTTCTGCAAGTAGAAATCAGTTTTCCCAGTACCATTTGTTGAAGTGACTCCTTGTTCCAGAGATTGGTTTTGACTCCTTTGTCAAATTTAAATTGGTTTTAAATGGTTGGACTGAGTTCTAGTATTTCTGTTCTGTTCCACTGGTCTACCTATCTGTTTTTGGAGCAGTACCAGGCTGTTTTGATTATAACTGCCCTATGGTATGTCTTGAAATCTGGTATTGTGATGCCTTGGCTTCATTTTTCTTGTCTAAGATTGCTTTAGCTATTCTGGGTTTCCTTTGTTTCCACAGGAATTTCAGCATCATTTTTTTCTATATCTGAGAAGAATATTCTTGAAATTTTGATTGGTATAGCATTAAATCTGTAAATTGCTATTGGAAGTATGGAAATTTTGATGATACTGATTCTTCTAACGCATAAACATGGAAGATTTTTCTCATTTTTTTGTATCTTCTTTTTTTGATGTTTTGTAATTCAAATTATAGAGATCTTTGACATTCTTGTTTAAATTTATTCCAAGGTATTTGATTTTTTTGTAGCTATTGTGAATGGGATTGATCTTAGAAGTTCTTTCTCAGCCATGGCATAGTCTGTGTATATGAAAGCTATTGATTTTTGTGTATTGATTTTATATCCTGCTACTTTACCAAATTCTTATAAGAATTCCAATAGTCTCTTAGTGGAGTATTTTGGATCCTCTCTCTATATAGAATCATGTCATCTGCAAATATGGATATTTTGACTTCCTCCTTCCCAATTTTACCCTTTGGTTATTTTACTTGCATAATAGCTCTAGTTAAAAGTTTGAGAACTATATTGAATAGCAATTGTGACAGTGCATCCTTACTAAATCTCAATGAGAATGCTTCCATCTTTTCCCCATTCAATATTATGCTGGCCGTGGGTTTCTCATAAATTGCCTTGATTGTGTTGAGGAATGTTCCTTCTTTTTTTAAATATTAATGTATCTGAAAGTCAGAGTTACACACTGAGAAAAGGAGAGGCAGAGAGAGAGAGGTCTTCCATCTGCTGGTTTACTCCCCAGTTGGCCACAATGGCCAGAGTTTCACTGATCCAAAGGCAGGAGCCAGGAGCTTCTTTCAGGTCTCCCATGTGGGTGCAAGAGCCCAAGGATTTGTGCCATCTTCTACTGCTTTCCCAGGCCATAGCAGATAGCTGGATTGGAAGTGGAGCAGTCAGGACTCGAACCAGTGCCCATATGGGATGCTGACACTGCAGGCAGCAGTTTTACCTGCTACACTATAGCGCCAGCCCTGGAATTTTCCTTCTATACCCAATTTGCTTAGAGTTTTTTTTTTTTTATCATAAAAGGGTGTTGTATTTTGTCAAATGCTTTCTATGCATCTATTGAGATAACCATATGGTTTTTCTTTTGCAGTTTGTTAATGTGGTGTATCACATTGATTGGTTTGCGAATGTTGAACCATCCCTGCATTCCAGGGATAAATTCCACTTGTTCTGGGTAGAGGATCTTTCTGGTGTGTTGTTGGATTCAATTGGCTAGAATTTTGTTGAGGATTTTTGCATCTATGCTAATCAGGGAAATTGTTCTGAGTGTTCTCTTTTTCTGTTGCATCTTTTTCAAGTTTAGGTATTAAGATGATGCTGGCTTCATAGAAAAAAAATCTAGGAGGATTCCCTCCCTGTCAATTGTCTTGAATAGCTTTACCAAAATGGAGTTAGTTCTTCTTTAAATGTCTGGTAGAATTCAGCAATGAATCCATCTGGTCCTGGGCTTTTCTTTTTTGGGAGGATCTTTTTTACTGACTCAATTTCCACCTATGTTATGGGTCTCTTTAGGTTTTCTACATCTTCATTGATCAATATTGTAGGTTGTATATGTCCAGGAATGTATCCATTTCTTCTAGGTTTCCTAATTTGTTGGCATACAGCTTTTTGTAGTAGTTTATAATGATTCTATTTATTTCTCTGGTATCTGTTGTTACATTTCCTTTTTCATCTATAATTTTTTAATTTGGGTCCTCTCCTTTTTTTGGTTAGGCCAATGGTATTTCAATTTTCTTTATTTTTTAAAAAAAACTAGCTCTTCATTCTGCTGAAATTATGTATTTTTTGTTTCAATTTTTTTGGATTTCTTCTCTAATTTTAATCATTTCTTTCCTCCTACTAGTATTGGGTTTGGTTTGCTGTTGTTTCTTGTTGTCCTTGAGATGCACTGATAGCTAATTTATTTGGTGTCTTTCTTCCAATTTCTTGATGTAGGCACCAATTGCTACAAATTTTCCTCTTAACACTAGTTTTGCTGTATCCCATAAGTTTTGATATGTTGTATTTTCATTTGTTTTCAGAAATTTTTTGATTTCTCTTTGATTTCTTCAATGTCCCATTGTTTATTGAGGAACATTTTTTCAATCTCCATGTGTTTGCATATGATCTAGAGATTTCTAAGTTACTGATCTCCAGCTTCATTCCATTGTGGTCTAAGATGATGAATTGTATTATTTCCATGTTTTTGAATTTACTGAGACTTGCTTTATGGCCTAGCATGTGATCAATCCTAGAGAAAGCTTCAGGTACTGGTGAAAAGAATGTGTATTCTGCAGCTGTAGCATGAAATGTTCTGCAGATATCTGCTAGGTCCATTTGCTCTATAGTGTCAGTTAACCCAGTTGTTTCCTTGCTGACTTTCTGTCTGATTGATCTATCCGTTGCTAAAAGTGGGGTATTGAAGTCTTCCATTACTATTATACTAGTTTATGTCCCCCTTTAGAATCCTTAACATTTCTTTTAAATAGCCACGTGTCCTGTAATTAGATGCAAATACATTTATAATAGTTATTTCTTCCTATTGAATTGATCCTGTAATTATGTAATTCTTTTTTTTCTCTTTGTACTGCTTTTGTGCTAAAGTCTATTTTGTCTTAATTAGGATGGCTACATCAGCTCTTGTTAGGTTTCTTTCAGCATGGAATATATTTTGCTTTTTCTTTCTTTTCTTTTCTTTTTTTTTTTTTTACATGCAGACTTAGACAGTGAGAGAGAGAGAGAGAGAGAGAGAGAGAGAGAGAAAGGTCTTCCTTTTTCCATTTGTTCACCCCTCAAATGGCTGCTACAGCCAGAGCACTGCAGCCAGTGCACTGTGCTGATCCAAAGCCAGGAGCCAGGATCTTCCTCCTGGTCTCCTATGCGGGTGCAGGGCCCAAGCACTTGGGCCATCCTCCACTGCCCTCTCTGGCCACAGCAGAGAGCTGAACTGGAAGAGGAGAATCCGGGACAGAATCCGATGCCCCAACCAGTACTAGAACCCAAGGTGCTGGCGCCACAGGGGGAGGATTAGCCAAGTGAGCTGTGGTGCTGGCCCTGGAATATCTTTCTCCATACTTTCACTTTCAATCTGTGTGCATCTTTGTTGATGAGTTGTGTTTCTTGTAGGCAAAAAATAGATGAATTTTCTTTGTAATTCATTCAGCTAGTTTGTGCCTTTTAACTGGATAGTTGACGCCATTTACATTCAAGGTGATTATTGATAACTTTGCCCTACCATTTTCCCATGAATATTCTTATTGTTTACTTTGGATTTCCTTTGTACTTTAACTGGGAAATTTTCTGCCTTTAAATTCTTTTGTAGGGATGACCATGTTTCTGTGTTTCTGTGTGCAGCACATCCTTAAGCATGTTTTACAAGGCTGGATGGGTCGTGACAAATCCTTTTACTTTCTGTTTTTTTTTTTTTAAGGTTTATTTATTTATTTGAAAGTCAGAGTTACACAGAGAGAGGAGAGGCTGAGAGAGATCTTCCATCTGATGGTTCACTCTCCAATTGGCCACAATGGTTGTAGCTGATCCGATCCAAAGCCAGGAGCCAGGAGCTTCTTCCAGGTCTCCCACATGGGTGCAGGGGCCCAAGGACTTGGGCCATCTTCTACTGCTTTCCCAGGCTATAGCAGAGAGCTGGATTGGAAGTGGAGCAGCCGGGTTTCAAACTGGTGCCCAAATGGGATGCTGGCGCTTTAGGCCAAGGCGTTAACCTGTTGCACCACAGTACTGGCTCCTTACTTTCTGTTTTAATGGAAGGTCTTTATTTCACCTTCATTCATAACTGAGAGCCTTGCAGAATACAGTATTTTGTGTTGACAATTTTTTCCTCTTAAGACTTGGAATATATCTCGCCATTCTCTCCTAGCCTGTAGGGTTTCTGATGAGAAGTCCACTGTAAGTCTAATTGGAAAGCCTCTGAAAATTATCTAGTGTTTCTCATGCACATTTTAGAATATTTTCTTCCTGTTTTAGTGTGGAGAGTTTAGTTACCATGTGTTGTAGTGATGATCTTTTCTGGTCATGTCTCTTAGAAGTTCTATGTCTTCTTGTACTTGGATGTCTTTTTCTTTCTCCAAATTATGGAAATTTTCTTGTTATTATTTCAGTAAAAAGGCCTTCTAATCCTTTCTCTTTTTCCACTCCCTCAGGAATATCTAAGACCTGTATGTTAGGCCATTTGATTATGTCCTATAGATTCCCAATAGTGTTTATTAGTTTTCTAATTTCTCTTTCTAGTTTTTGGTCTGACTGTATAATTTCCTACAATTTGTCTTCTAAGTTGGATATTCTCTTTTCTGCTTGTTTCACAGATTGTGTTGCTGAGACTTTCCACTGAATTTTATTTGATCTACTCAATTCTTCATTTTCAAAATTTCATTTTGATTTCTTTTTAAGATCTCAATTTTGTGGGAGTAATTTTCTTTCATGTCATGTCAAGATTTCATTAGTTCATGCATTTGCTTCTGATTACTTCTAAGTAATCCTACGATCAATTTTTTGAATTCCTTTTTGTCATTTCTTCAATCTCTTCATCTTCAAAATCCAGTATTGAAGTGTTGTGTTCTTATGGGGTGTCATTTTGTCTTCCTTATTCTTGTTTTTTTGAATTGGTGCATTTATTATTCTGAATTTGTGGGGATACTCATTGGTTGGTTTCTTTTTTTTTTTTTCTGTGGTGGCTTTTATCTTTGGACTATGTGGATTAGTGGAGTGTCTATTTTTTCAGTAAATACCTAGATACATGTGGTGGGTTTGGCCAGGGAGCTCTGTTAATTGTTCCAGAGTGAAGAGAGTGTCCAAAGTGACACCGAAGTTGGGCGTGGTAAATCTTTTTTTTTTTTCTTCAGTTAGAAGGGAGGTTTGTTCTGCTCTGTTGGTGTACACTCAGCTAACCTCCTCTCCTCAAAGGAGTCTAGTGCCTGGGCTCTATCCCCAGTTGGTATAATATTCATCCAAGGCCACATGAACCACACAAAGGATCTGTGCAGTGCCGGACGCTCGCCCGTGAGAGTCCAGCGTAGTAAAGACACGATCGCTGCTTACTCGGTTCTCATGGAACTTTATTCATCCAGATGCAAGGCTAAAGAAAAGAAGCCAAGCCCTCACTCCTACACAATCCTATCCCCATTATATAGCCTAGGTTCCCCTAGCAGGATGCTCCCAGCCAATGGCAAGTCTGTTCACATGCAGTCCATGCAGGCACAGTCCAATCAAGTTGAAGGGCACATAGTGCCTCAGGACGAAAGTTCATCTTGCTCCATTGGGGTTGTTTGTGTCTTCAGGACATCCTGTGGTTAGCACTTCCTTGACTTGTTTTTCTCAGCAGCCAGCACTTCCTTAACTTGTTTTGCACAAGTTGTTACAACAGGCCATGCAAACAGCAAAGTGAGGAAGTTCCCAAGGGTGGCCAGCCTGCGGTTCCCCACAGTGCAGTCCTCATTGTAAACAGATTCCACAGCTATGTCCCTCACCAGGCAATCAGGGAGCCCGGAGCTTGTGGTGCTTCCCACAGTGACTGACCAAAGTCCCAGCCACACCCTGAGCCCTCCCACACAGTCTCAGTGCTTTCAGTCTTGGCATACATGCCTCTTACAGTCATGAGCACCCAGCCCTCTGTCAGGTCTCACCACCAGACTCAGGAGTCTCTGTTGGGCTGGTTGCTGGGTGTGGACATAAGCTGGTGTAGCTGTTATGTATGTCGAACGTGGTGCCTGCTCTCTTTCGGGTTGTTATAGGATGCTATTGCAGGGTGATCAGGGAGAGAGAAACATGCCCTCCCCACCCCTTATCTTCTATTCCAATTTGGCAGGTACACTAACTCCTACAAGGCCCCAAGCTGGGATTCCCTCCAGGCTCTTCCTGCAGCTTTATTGCCAGTGGTTTGGACTGCTGAAGTCTGGTCTCTTCTCACTCTCCAAAGCTTGTGTGGAGGCTCTCACCTGCTGGGGTCCTGAGTTGTACATGTCCACACCCTTCAGTTAAGGCCTATAGTGTCCGTCTAATTTGCATGGAGTTTACTCTGCTGTTTTTTCTCTAATGCTTCCCTGAGACTGCACGCTCTCCACTTTTTTTAAACTATCTTCTCCTAAGTAGAGCAGTAAACTCCCTCCCTACTCCACCATCTTAATCCAATCCTTCTACTTGATTTTTAAATTATGAAAATTCAACCATCATTTGGGAAGCAAAAGATCGTAATCTGTTTTCTAAAGTGAATACTTCACATGAACCATACAGTTTTTATTTACCCCACCTCTTGGGTTTTTAAACTATGAGTTAGACACTGTATTAGACACAGGAGTACAAAGAACTACAATGTAGCTCTGCTTCCAAGGCACTGATAGCTTATTCTACTTTTATAGGTAAAACCAGTCATTTTAAGGCACTTTAGAAAGAAGAATGCAATATTTTTATTAAAAATGATAATAACTAGAGTGTGTATTTGGTGAAGTGATTAAGTGCCTGCATCCCACAACAGAGTGTCTGGGTTTAATTTCTGGCTCCACTGATGAGGCCTGCTTCCTCTAGCATACCCTGGGAGGCAGAATGTAATGATTCGAATACTTGGGTCCCGTCTACCCATGTGATAGACCCATATTGATTTCCCAGCTTCTGGCTTCAACCTGTTCCAACCTCAGCAATTGAGGTTATTTGGGGGAATGAATCAACAGATGAAGAATATCTTTCTATATCCATCTTTCTCTGGCTCTCTCTCTCTCTCACTCTCCTTCCCTCACTCTTCTTTCTTTCTGTGCCTTCCAAATAAATAAAATGATTTAAAATATTTTAATGATAATGATTTACTACAAGTATTACCATTTCTCACACAAAGCCCATACCTAATATATCTAAAACATTTACATTTGCTATTCTTGTTTTTTTTTTTTTCCATATCATATTTTCAATTTAATGAAAAAATAATGACTCTTTACTCTGGTCATCCATTTTTTTCAACAGATACATATAATGAAACTGATTTTATAAAAATTATAGCCTTTTTATCAGGAAAGGTAAAGAAGAAAAAGAGTAATATAAAAAAAGAACAGAATGTCACCTTGAATTCCTCCCAGTTCTCTATTATTGCCAAATTTTAATTGGCTTCAGTGACAAAAAGAAATAATTTGTCATTTTAATCAGCTGTTTTCAATTACTTTTACCTATACTTATAGCTTCACATAACTAAGTGTTTTCAAATAAAGCAAGTTGCTGGCATTGTGGTACAGTGGGTTAAGCCACAGGCCGGGATGCTAGCATTCCTATATAGGAGTACCAGTTCTAGTCTCACCTGCTCAGTTTCTGTTCCAGCTCCATGATAATGCACCTGAGAAATCAGAAGCAGCTAGTATTGGGTCCTGCAACCTCTATGGGAAGCCCAGGTGGTGTTCCTGGCTCTGGGTAATCATTTTTGAAGTAAACCAACAGATGGATGATCTCTTTCTCTCTGCCTCTCCCTGTCACTCTGCCACTGAAATAAATAAATTGCAAAAATCTGCACACACATTCCTAATACTGATTTTCCATACTTTGTGGCCCTTGACACTTCTTTTATGCACGACTTATTGATTAATCAGCTGTCAAATTTACATGTAAATCCAACCATTGATAAACTGAGTACTAACCACAATGATCAGCTTTACTATAAATTCATTGATCAGCATTTTCTGGATACTACTATGTCTTCAGCAGAAATTGGATTTGGCAAAAAGCCAGACTATCTGCACTTGATTTATTTAACAATGTGAATTACATGGGTTAGAAACAGAGAGCATTTATTGTTTGATGGATTATTCTTCTTTTCAAAATAGAAAATATTTTTGATTTTTCTTTCCCAAGATACCATAAGAGATATTATAATTTATTGTTCTCTTAACTTATTAAAATACATACAGATTCATTTCCAGGAATAGTAAAGTGGCTGACTCTCTTACATATATACTTCTAACCTCGAGACAATAATTGAACAAAAATGAACTCTGTGAGGCACTGAAGAGTGAATAAACCTCACAAAACTAGAGGGAGAGTAAATGTATTAGGTAAAATTTACATATTTATATTTTTTTCTATACTGGTACATTTTAGTTCAAGGATGTAAGAGGACTGCGAATACAGAGGATTGAGTTCAGATTTGAGGAAGAAGAGTGCTACAAAATAAGGGGACTAAGGCAGTGCACTGTGGTGCAGCAGGTTGGCTACTTGGGATGCCCATGTCTCATATCATAGTGTTAAGTTCTAGTCCCAGATACTGCACTTCTGATCTAGCTTCCTGCTAATGTGCCTGGGAAGGTAGTGAATGATGCTCAAATACTTGAGTTTCTGCCACCCATGGCGGGGCCTTGGATGGAGTTCCTAGCTCCTGGCTTCCATGGGCATCTGGAGACTGAACCAGGAGATGGGAGAACACTTTCTTCTTGTTTCTTCCTTTCTCTGTCACTCTTCCTTTCAAGTAAAAATAAATCTTAATAATGAAGGTAATAACAAAGGAAGTTTGCAAATGAGTTTACAAATGCTACCCAAGTACTTGGGAAATCCTTTAACTATTTATACTTCAAGAGTCCAGGTAAGAAAAATAATGGGAAGTTCAAAAAGCTGAGGGAAATTTTCAACTTCTTTCTCACCACAGGTATACCAGAATTAGGGCTGAAATTTAGTTAACTTAACAATCTGCTAGAACAAAGATTCAGGATTTTTCATTAAAGGTAACTAAATCCAGAGCCTCTACAATATACTACACACAAAGTACACTAAACAACAAAAAAAAATTTGTCATTTAAAAAGACAAAGGAATCATCAAAATGTCCATTCTCCCAAAAGCAATTTAGAGATTCAATGCAATGCCAATCATTATACCAAAGACATTCTTCTCAGATCTAGAAAAAATGATGCTGAAATTCATATGGAGACGCAGGAGACTTCGAATAGCTAAAGCAATCTTGTACAACAAAAACAAAGCCAGAGGCATCACAATACCAGATTTCAGGACATACTACAGGGCAGTTGTAATCAAAACAGCATGGTACTGGTACAGAAACAGATGGATAGACCAATGGAACAGAATAGAAACACCAGAAACCAACCCAAACATCTACAGCCAACTTATATTTGATCAAGGATCTAAAACCAATTCCTGGAGCAAGGACAGTCTATTCAATAAATGGTGCTGGGAAAACTGGATTTCCACGTGCATAATCATGAAGCAAGACCCCTACCTTACACCTTACACAAAAATCCACTCAGCATGTGTTAAAGACCTAAATCTACGACCCGACACCATCAAATTATTAGAGAACATTGGAGAAACCCTTCAAGATATTGGCACAGGCAAAGAGTTTCTGGAAAAGACCCTTGAGGCGCAGGCAGTCTAAGCCAAAATCAACTATTGGGATTGCATCAAATTGAGAAGTTTCTGTACTGCAAAAGAAACAGTCAGGAGAGTGAAAAGGCAACCGTCAGAATGGGAAAAAATATTTTCAAACTATACAACAGATAAAGGGTTAATAACCAGAATCTACAAAGAGATCAAGAAACTCCACAACAACAAAACCAACAACCCACTTAAGAGATGGGCCAAGGACCTCAATAGACATTTTTCAAAAGAGGAAATCCAAATGGCCAACAGACACATGAAAAAATGTTCAGCATCACTAGCCATCAGGGAAATGCAAATCAAAAGCACAATGAGGTTTCACCTCACCCCGGTTAGAATGGCTCACATCCAGAAATGTACCAACAATAGATGCTGGAGAGGAGGTGGGGAAAAAGGGACACTAACCCACTGTTGGTGGGAATGCAAACTGGTCAAGCCACTATGGAAGTCAGTCTGGAGATTCCTCAGAAACCTGAATATCACCTTACCATTCAACCCAGCCATCCCACTCCTTGGAATTTACCCAAAGGAAAGTAAATTGGCAAACAAGCAAGCTGTCTGCACCTTAATGTTTATTGCAGCTCAATTCACAATAGCTAAGACCTGGAACCAACCTAAATGCCCATCAACGGTAGACTGGATAAAGAAATTATGGGGTATGTACTCTTTAGAATACTATACTACAGAAAAAAAAAAATGAAATCCGGTCATTTGCAACAAAATGGAGGAATCTGGAACACATCATATGAGTGAAATAAGCCAGTCCCAAAATATCATTTGTTCTCCCTGATCGGTGACAACTGACTGAACACCAAAAAGGAAACCTGTTGAAGTGAAATGGACACTATGAGATACGGTGACTTGATCAGCCATAGCCCTGACTGTTAATGAACAACTTAATACGTTATCCCTCTTAGTATTTTTTTTTTGTCTGTGCCACATAATACTATTGGTTTAATTCTGTAATTATCACACAGTTATTCTTAAGTGTTGAAATTTAACTGAAATGTGATCGCTGTTAAATATAAGAGTGGGAATAAGAGAGGGAAGAGATGTACACAATTTGGGACATGCTCAAGCTGACATGCCCCAAACGGTAGTTAGAAACATACCAGGGGATTCCAATTCAATCCCATCAAGGTGGCATGTACCAATGCCATCTCACTAGTCCAAGTGATCAATTTCTGTTCACAATTGATCATAATGAAAGGACTCAGAGTCAAAGGGATCACATAAACAAGACTAGTGTCTGCTAATACTGATAGAATAAAAAAGGGGATAACGATCCAACATGGGAAGCGAGATAAAGTGACACAAAGGTATTTGATTATTGCAGTTAGCCTCAGTGTAGTGAATACAGGCAGTGCTGTGTGCTGAGTCTGACACTTTTGTACTAAGTAGAACGCAGTTTGTTTCCCAAAAGCAGATACCCTCGCTTTGTTCCTTACTCCTACCTCTATCCAGTGACATTCATCCCACCGTTCCGTGAAGTACTTGCTGCCCAGTCACCAAAAGGAATCAGGAAGACACGGTCGTTTCCGTTTGGGATTAATGGAGGAACGGGTCTAGGGAACTCCATGCATGTTTGCATGGGGTTATTGAGATAGTGGCCGTGTGATTCTGGGCTTAAGAAATGCATGTTTCTGTCTAGGAAGAATGCTCTCTCTTCTGAGCAGGAAGGAGGAGTGCTTGCAATAGATGCTGCAGGCGGGGAGGGTTGTGGGGCGGGGGGAGCCTGGTGCTTATGAGATGACCAGCTTTGTCTGGACTACCGTAAGGTGGAGGAAAAGCCCAGGTGCACTCAGCTGGGTGGAAGGAATGGCTCTTCTGTGCTTTGGCCTGATTTCACTGCTGTGACACCACACGTTCCTGTGTAGGATACTAATGGTCGTGAGGAAACCGACTGTTTTTTAAAGGTTACAACTGAATTGTTGTCTATGCGTTGCTCCCCACCCCACCCCCCAGAGGCATCTATAGAACCACAGAAACCTCAGTCTCATGGGTGTGTGTGTCACACAAATGCAATCATCATGTTCATCTCCTTTTAAATGAGTATATGGTTGCCCCAGAAGAGAACACTTACGTTATATAAAATTCTTTGTCAGGGCTGGCAGTATGGAGGGTAAGCCACCGCTTGTGATGCCAGAATCCCATATCCCACCTCCCGTGCAAAAGTCCTGGGTGCTCAGCGTTCGATCCAGCTCCTTGCTGAATGTGCCTGGAAAGGCAGCAGGTGATGGCCAAGTACTTGGGCCCTTACCTCCTGTATGGGAGACCAGGATGGAGTTCTTGGCTCCAGGCTTTGGCATGGCTCAGACCTGCAGTTGTGGCTATCTGGAGAGTGACCCAGCAGATGAAAATCTGTGCATGTGTGTGTCTGTCACTCTGTCTCAAATAAATATGGGTTTTTAAATTCTTTTTCTAATATATTGGAGCTCTACAAAGTGCTGAAAGAAAAAATAAAATATTGGTTAGAGCAACTTCACATGCTAATGGTGTTAAACTGTGCTTAGTTGAATTTAATTTCCTACTTTAAAAGTGTTCATGTATGAAAGTTGACCAAAAATACATAAAAGGCTACCTGTTCATGTGATGACAGACTCACTTCTCTATCATGTGCTTCCAGATGTAGTTCCTGTTTTCCGTCTCCCCACTTCCCCTAAAAAAGCAAATAAAAAATATAGTAATAGTCTCATTTTTAGTTCTTAAAATTATTAGGGAATTATTTTACAGCATAAAATTATTAGATTGTTATATAAAATGAAATATTCATGTTATTTCTGAAAAGTTGGGTAGTAGGGAAGGCTCATGTGCATGACAACACAGTGCCCTATAATCCTCCTACCCAGAAACAATATCTATCAATATTTCGGTTTTTGTTCTTTGTTTTTTTTTTACTTTGTTTTTCAATGGGTAGCTATTCACTTATATTTTTAAAAAAGCAATCCTACTCTACATTGTTTCATGGTCTGCTCTATATATTATATACATTTTCCATATGAAATATTATGCATTTTAAAAAAGTTGTAGAATATGTATTTCAAAATATACCAAAACTTTTTTTAATAATTATTTAAAAAAAATTTTTTTTGACAGGCATAGTGGACAGTGAGAGAGAGAGACAGAGAGAAAGGTCTTCCTTTTGCCATTGGTTCACCCTCTAATGGCCGCTGCGACTGGCGCCCTGCGGCCGGCGCTCTGCGGCCGGCGCACCGCGCTGATCCGATGGCAGGAGCCAGGTACTTCTCCTGGTCTCCCATGGGGTGCAGGGCCCAAGGACATGGACCATCCTCCACTGCACTCCCTGGCCACAGCAGAGAGCTGGCCTAGAAGAGGGGCAACCGGGACAGAATCCAGCGCCCCGACCGGGACTAGAACCCGGTGTGCCGGCTCGCAGGCGGAGGATTAGCCTAGTGAGCTGCGGCACCGGCCTTAATAATTATTTTTTTGACAGGCAGAGTTAGTAAGAGAGAGAGACAGAGAGAAAGGTTTCCCTTTTTCTGTTGGTTCACCCCCAAAATGGCCGCTATGGCCAGTGCACTGTGTCGATCCAAAGCCAGAAGCCAGGAGCTTCCTCCTGGTCTCCCATGCGGGTTCAGGGCCCAAGGACTTGGGCCATCCTCCACTGCCTTCCCGGGCCACAGCAGAGAGCTGGACTTGAAGAGTAGCAACCAGGACTAGTACCTGGCACCCCAGCTAGGACTAGAACCCAGGGTGCCGGCGCTGCAGGCAGAGGATTAGCCTAATGAGCCCCATCGCCAGTGATATACCAAACCTTTTTTTTTTAATTTTTTTAACTTTATTTAATGAATGTAAATTTCCAAAGTACAGCTTATGGATTACAATGGCTCTCCCCCCCCATAACGTCCCTCCCACCCGCAACCCTCCCCTTTCCCACTCCCTCTTCCCTTCCATTCACATCAAGATTCATTTTCGATTCTCTTTATATACAGAAGATCAGTTTAGCATATATTAAGTAAAGATTTCAACAGTTTGCTCCCACACAGAAACTAAAGTGAAAAATACTGTTTGAGTACTAGTTATAGCATTAAATCACAATGTACAGCACACTAAGGACAGAGATCCTACAGGAAGAGTAAGTGCACAGTGACTCCTGTTGTTGACTTTACAAATTGACACTCTTGCTTATGGCATCAGTAATCACCCTAGGCTCTTGTCATGAGCTGCCAAGGCTATGGAAGCCCCCTGAGTTCACTGACTCTGATCATATTTAGACAAAGTCATGGTCAAAGTGGAAGTTCTCTCCTCCCTTCAGAGAAAGGTACCTCCTTCTTTGATGACCCGTTCTTTCCACTGGGATCTCACTCGCGGAGATCTTTCATTTAGTTTTTGTTTTTCCAGAATGTCTTAGATTTCCATGCCTGAAATACTCTCATGGGATTTTCAGCCAGATCCAAATGCCTTAAGGGCTGATTCTGAGGCCAGAGTGCTGTTTAGGACATCTGCCATTCTATGGGTCTGCTGTGTATCTCACTTCCCATGTTGGATCATTCTCTCTCTTTTTGATTCTATCAGCTAGTATTTGCAGACACTATTCTTGTTTCTGTGATCCCTTTGGTTCTTAGTCCTATCATTATGATCAATTGTGAACAGAAATTGATCACTGGGACTAGTGAGATGACATTGGTACATGCCACCTTGATGGGATTGAATTGGAATCCCCTGGTATGTTTCTAACTCTACCGTTTGAGGTAAGTCAGCTTGAGCATGTCCCGAATTGCACATCTCTTCCCCCTCTTATTCCCACTCTTATATTTAACAGGGATCACTTTTCAGTTAAGTTTCAGCACTTAAGAAGAATTGTGTATTGATTACAGTATTCAACCAAAAGTATTAAGTAGAACAAACAAACAAAAAATACTAAGAGGGATAACATATCATGTTATTCATCAACAGTCAGGGCAAGGGCTGCTCAAGTCACTGTTTCTCATAGTGTTCATTTCACTTTAACAGCTTTCCTTTTTGGTGCTCAGTTAGTTGTCACCGATCAGGGAGAACATATGGTATTTGTCCCTTTGGGATTGGCTTATTTCACTCAGCATAATGTTTTCCAAATTCCTAACAGGGATCACTTTTCAGTTAAAATTTAAACACCTAAGAATAATTGTGTGTTAGTTAGAGAGTTCACCCAATGGTACTAGAACAAAAACAGTACTAAAATGGATAAAGTATTACATTGTACATCAACAGTCAGGACAAGAGCTGATCAAGTCACCGCTTCTCATAGTGTCCATTTCACTTCAACAGGTTTTCCCTTTGGTGCTGAGTTAGTTGTCGCCAATCAGGGAGAACATATGATATTTGTCTGTCTGGGACAGGCTTAATTCACTCAGCATGATGTTTTCCAAATTCCTCCATCTTGTTGCAAATGACCACCTTTCATTGTTTTTGACTGCTGTATAGTATTTTATAAAGTACATGACCCATAATTTCTTTATCCAGTCTACCGTTGATGGGCATTTAGGTTGGTTCCAGGTCTTAGCTATTGTGAATTGAGCTGCAATAAACATTAAGGTGCAGACAGCTTGCTTGTTTGCCAATTTACTTTCCTTTGGGTAAATTCCAAGGAGTGGGATGGCTGGGTTGAATGGTAAGGTGATATTCAGGTTTCTGAGGAATCTCCAGACTGACTTCCATAGTGGCTTGACCAGTTTGCATTCCCACCAACAGTGGGTTAGTGTCCCTTTTTCCCCACCTCCTCTCCAGCATCTATTGTTGGTACATTTCTGGATGTGAGCCATTCTAACCGGGGTGAGGTGAAACCTCATTGTGCTTTTGATTTGCATTTCCCTGATGGCTAGTGATGCTGAACATTTTTTCATGTGTCTGTTGGCCATTTGGATTTCCTCTTTTGATAAATGTCTATTGAGATCCTTGGCCCATTGTGGGGAGCAACCTGGACTAGACTGAGTTACTGGAATTAAGACTTATTCTATGCATCTGCTCTCCCACAATATGGCGCTGGGAGAGAAGTAAACAGCTTCCGCACAGCTGCCTCCAGTTCAACCAATTAACTGTAGGACTTGCTCCTGATTGGAGAGCAGCGTACTCGGCGTGTGGGCAGCCGAGTTGGGATTGGCGGAGGAGGACTATAAAGGAGGAGAGAGACGGCATGCACCAGGAACATCTATGGGGAACATCTAAGGGAACCCGTGCAGCCCCCGAGAAAGCTGGCCGGCGGTGTGCCGCTCCCCTGCGGAAGTGGGGAATGTGGCCAGGGGGAACTGCCCTTCCACGGAGGTGGAAGGGATAGTAGCCAACCCGGGAAGAACCAGCAGCAAACCTGGGGAGGGCCGAGCAGACGAAAGAACAGCGCAGGGTTTAGTGTCGTTCCTCCACGAAGAGGGGGAGCGACATAATGGTGCCGTGACTCGGATAGGAAACCTAGAACGGATAGCAAACTTAGGAGGGAAGAAATGGGAAGAAGTGGGAAATTACCGGAGAGAGAGACTAGCAAACAGCCTAGGGAAAAGCCGGACGAAAAAGGAGCCGGAAGAAGCTATTGAAAGCCTAGGCATAGACTCAGATACGGACTACGGGGGGAAGCTGGGAGAAATCTCTAAGGTCGAAAGCGAAAGTGAAAGCTAGAACAAACAGACTCGGACGCGGACTGTGGGGAGAGGCCAGGAGAAATGAGGGAGGAATATTGTTGGAAGAAAACTTAGGGAAACATACCGAGTAGAGAAAAGTGGTAGGGAAATTGAAGCCGTGGGGGGCAGGCCAAGGCGGACACGAAAGCCACTTTGGGGTTCTCAAGTTAGCCCGGGAATAGGGGGCGAAAAGTTGAAACCAGAAGCTGAAACGTAAGCCAGATTGGGATCCGTCTGATTAGCCCGGGGAGTGAAGGACGGGAAGCCAGATCGTGGGGGCGGAGACGTATGCTGGGTTGAATTCGCCAGGCTAGCCCGGGGAACTTAGATTGAATGCTAGTGGCGGACACGTAAGCTACGCTGTGTTACTCGCGGTAGCCGCCGCGTGCAGAGAGAGCACGGGGCGTGAATAGATAGGGAACGGGGCTGGCGCGAGGCCGTGGTGCAGACGCGAAGGGCGTGGAGACCGCGGAGCGCGCGAAGCCAAGCCGCGCAAAGCCGGGAAGCTGCGCAGATGAAAGAGGCGCGGGCTGAAGCGGCTCAGCCGGGAAGCCGCCGAGAAGTAGCCTCGGGGCGGGCAGCGGGAAGCTGCGGGGATAAGAGAAAAGTGGAGTGAGAGAAATGGGAATGTTGGCAGACAGAAGTAAAATGGGAGAAATAGGAATGCCCGGAGATAGAGAAATAGAGAAATAGAAAGGCCTCCCTACAACACTCCAATGTGAGAGCTTGGATTCGGTCTGCCTGATTAAGTGAGGCGATGAGCACGATGAGCACCTGCGGCGGCTAGCAGCTTATGCGCCGCAGGTCAGCGAAGACAGGCACGAATTAACATCAGTAAGGCCTCCCCACAAAAAGGCAATGAGAAGGCTTGGATTCGGTTTGCCTGATAGGGCTTGTAAGCCCCTGCAGGCAGAGCAGAGCATGTGCTGCAGGGCACCGAACACAGGCACGCATCAGCGCCTAAAAACCTCCTCACAACATGGCGAAGAGAGGACCCGGATTCGGTTTGCCTGATTGATAGGACTTGTAAGAGCCTGTGGCAACTCTAGCAAGTAGAGCAGAGTGTGTGCCGCGGGACACCGAAGACAGGCGCGTATCAACGCCAAAAAATAAAAAGAAAGGGGGATCTGTGGGGAGCAACCCGGACTAGACTGAGTTACTGGAATTAAGACTTATTCTATGCATCTGCTCTCCCACAATATGGCGCTGGGAGAGAAGTAAACAGCTTCCGCACAGCTGCCTCCAGTTCAACCAATTAACTGTAGGACTTGCTCCTGATTGGAGAGCAGCGTACTCGGCGTGTGGGCAGCCGAGTTGGGATTGGCGGAGGAGGACTATAAAGGAGGAGAGAGACGGCATGCACCAGGAACATCTATGGGGAACATCTAAGGGAACCCGTGCAGCCCCCGAGAAAGCCGGCCGGCGGTGTGCCGCTCCCCTGCGGAAGTGGGGAATGTGGCCAGGGGGAACTGCCCTTCCACGGAGGTGGAAGGGATAGTAGCCAACCCGGGAAGAACCAGCAGCAAACCCGGGGAGGGCCGAGCAGACGAAAGAACAGCGCAGGGTTTAGTGTCGTTCCTCCACGAAGAGGGGGAGCGACAGCCCATCTCTTAAGTGGGTTGTTTGTTTTGATGTTGTGGAGTTTCTTGATTTCTTTGTAGATTCTGGTTATCAACCCTTTATCAGTTGCATAGTTTGAAAATATTTTTTCCCATTCTGTTGGTTGCCTTTTCACTCTCCTGACTGTTTCTTTTGCAGTACAGAAACTTCTCAATTTGATGCAATCCCAAATGTTAATTTTGGCTTTGACTGCCTGTGCTTCTGGGGTGTTTTTCAAGAAGTCATTGCCGGTACCTATATCTTGCAGGGTTTTTCCAATGCTCTCTAATAATTTGATGGTGTCAGGTTGTAAATTTAAGTCTTTAATCCATGTTGAGTGAATTTTTGTGTAAGGTGTAAGGTAGGGGTCTTGCTTCATGATTATGCATGTGGAAATCCAATTTTCCCAGCACCATTTATTGAATAGACTGTTCTTACTGCAGGGATTGGTTTTGGATACTTGATCAAATATGAGTTGGCTGTAGATGTTTGGGTTGGTTTCTGGTGTTTCTATTCTGTTCCATTGGTCTATCCATCTGTTTCTGTACCAGTACCATGCTGTTTTGATTACAACTGCCCTGTAGTATATCCTGAAATCTGGTATTGTGATGCCTCCGGCTTTGTTTTTGTTGTACAAGATTGCTTTAGCTATACGAGGTCTCTTGTGCCTCCACATGAATTCCAGCATTGTTTTTTTCCAGATCTGAGAAGAAGGTCCTTGGTATCTTGATTGGTATTGCATTGAATGTATAAATTGCTTTTGGGAGAATGGACATTTTGATGATATTGATTCTTCCAATCCATGAGCATGGAAGATTTTTCCATTTCTTGGTATCCTCTTCTATTTCTTTCTTTAAGATTTTGTAATTTTCATCGTAGAAATCCTTAACGTCGTTGGTTAAGTTTATTCCAAGGTATTTGATTGTTTTTGTAGCTATTGTGAATGGGATTGATCTTAGAAGTTCTTCCTCAGCCATGGCATTGCCTGTGTATACAAAGGCTGTTGATTTTTGTGCATTGATATTATACCCTGCTACTTTGCCAAACTCTTCTATGATTTCCAATAGTCTCTTAGTAGAGTTCTTTGGGTCCCCTAAATAAAGAATCATATCATCTGAAAAGTGGGATAGTTTGAGTTCTTCCTTCCCAATTTGTATCCCTTTAATTTCTTTTTCTTGCCTAATAGCTCTGGCTAGAACTTGCAGAGCTATATTGAATAGCAGTGGTGAGAGTGGGCATCCCTGTCTGGTACCAGATCTCAGTGGAAATGCTTCCAACTTTTCCCCATTCAATAGGATGTTGGCTGTGGGTTTTTCATAAATTGCTTTGATTGTATTGAGGAATGTTCCTTCGAAACCCAGTTTGCTTAGAGTTTTCATCATGAAAGGGTTTTGTATTTTATCAAATGCTTTCTCGGCGTCTGTTGAGATAATCATATGTTGTTTTTTTTTTTTTCTGCAGTCTGTTAATGTGGTGTATCACATTGATTGATTTGTGAATGTTGAACCATCCCTGCATACCAGGGATAAACTCCACTTGTTCTGGATATACCAAACCTTTTAAAATTACTTTCTTCTTGATTAACCATTTGATTGTTTCTTATAATGTAATTTGTAAACAGTGATGTATTTGACATCTTAAAATAACGCTTCTGTACAAAATGACTTATTTCCAGAAAATAATTTCCTGGAGTCAAATTGACTAGATGAAAGGTGTATAAATTTTTAAGAATCTTGATATACAGGGGTACTTCAAAGAACTCATGGGAAGTACATATCATGTAAAAACTGCACATGTATTGCAGAATTTTTGCACCAAAATTAATTTATTTTTATTTTTCCGTGGAATTTTTTTTTTAAATACTCTGGTAGATCACTCCAGAGATTGTGTCCATTTACATTCTCCCAGCAATATCATAAATTCCCAGAATATTGTAAAATTCTTAGGTAAAAATTACTACTTAAAATTTTTGCACATTAAATACTTACAGAAGAGGGCTATATTTAAATTTTGTATTTGATTACCTAATGAAGGGTGCATTTTTCATGTTTATTGACCATTTCTATTCCTTATTTTGAGTTTTATTCATATTTTTGTATTATTCTCTTGCCTTTTTTCTTGGCTTATAAGTATTTATGAGTTAAGAAGTTCCCTCTATTGTCTTTTTTTAGTGTATCAGTTGCCTTTTGGTATATAATATATGGTATTTCAGTTTAAGTTGCTTTTTTCAGGAGTCTACCTTTGTCTGTGTGCTTCAACATACTTTTCTAACCCAATAATAGATAAATTTAATCTGTATTTTTTATTTCACTTGTTATGCTTATCTTTAATTCAGAATGAATTTTCATTTTGTTTCTATATTTTAACTCATTTAATCTACTGAACTTTGGGATAAAAAGAGTATTTTAATTGATCTCATATTTATTTGGGGATATCGTATGAAATAGGAATTTACTTTTTACATATGAATTAAATGTGAATTATATAGTTTTGAATATGAGACTTTTATAAATAATATATTTTAATTAACATTACAGTCGAGGGCTTAATGCCCAACTAAATAAAGATATCAACAAGAAAAAAGCAAAAGACCCTAGTTCAGTGGTGATACAGACAAGGGCCATAAACAATAATCAAATGGAAAGATGATAACTTCACTCATATACACTAAATTTAAAAATAATTCCTGCTTATTAAAACCATAGTAGTATAACATTCTTAACCATTTATGACAAATATATAAAACAAAGTTTGACAAAAATACATTTGTATCACTATTATACATACAGGCATTTCTTTTTTCTTTTATTGTTATTTTTTGATTTTTTTTCTTTTTAATCATAGCTCCCTCATATAAGGGAAAATATGCAGAATTTGTCTTTCTGGGTCAAGGTTATTACATTGAACATGATGCTTTTAGTTACATCCATGAAATGGGGATCTAATTTTATTTTTTGCAGAGATTTTTCCAGTTGGCTCAGTTGCAGAAACCACTATTTCCCATTCTTGATTTGTGGTACTGTTTTGTAGAATATTAAATTTCTACGTATTTTTTTTTGTATCTTGGACCTGTTTCTGAGACACTTTCTAATTTTTTACATGCAGTCAGTAGGTATAGCTTTAATTTATTGTTAATATTTGATAGTACAATTCATTCCTGGTTCTTTTAAATGCTGTGGAATGTAATCTAGAGAAAAGTTTATTAAACTGACACACAATTTCACTGATAAAACAATTATGTAGCCATGAACCAGATGCAGGGAAACTATGCTAGCACTCCAGAAACTCCCTGTGTGTCCCCTCTTGACACTCCTGTCTCTCAGAGGTAGCTACCATCCTCACTTAATTGTGGATTTCCCCTTTTCCCATTAAAATTATTTTACCAGTTATGTATGCAATACTATAGTTTGTTTTGGTCACTTCTATAAAGTGCAATTTTTCTAAAATAAGTATTTGTGTATATATACACATATTTATATACAATATTTTTATAATAATTTTATAAATATGTATTATATAATGGTTTTATAAGTATATATTCACATATAAAATATATATACTTATATATTTATATATTGTACTCATATACTTGTGTAGAAATGTGGCTTGTTACAACTATTTTTTTAAAAGATTTATTTATTTATTTGAAAGTCAGAGTTACACAGAGAGAGAGAGAGAGAGAGAGGCCTTCCATCCAATGGTTTACTCCCCTATTGGCCGCAGCAGCCGGAACTGCGCCCATCTGAAGCCAGGAGCCAGGAGCTTCTTTTGTGTCTTCCAGGCGGGTCCAAGGGCCCAAGCACTTGGGCCATCTTCTGCTGCTTTCCCAGGCCATAGCAGAGAGCTGGATTGGAAGTGGAGCAGCCAGGACTAGAACCGGTGCCCATACGGGATGCCGGTGCTTCAGGTCAGGGCGTTAACCCGCTGAGCCACAGTGCCAGCCCCTTGTTACAACTATTTAGGGAAGCATTATACATGTGTACAAGAGTGTTAATTGCATCTTCACATTGGCCATTTAGTGATAGAGCAAAGTACTCAGTTGCATTTTGAGCATTGCTACTCAGTGTGGTCCATGGATAGTACCATCAACATTAGCTGGCAGTTTGCTAGAAATGAATCAGCTCAAGTCTGCTGAAGAATCTGCATTTAATCTAGATTTCCTGGCTGATTCATATGCACATTTACACCTGGAAAGCAAAGTCCTAAGCTAAATCCATCATGGAAAATTACACAGACTATTATCTGGGCATAGTTATCTGAACTAGGGTGAGCCATCAGAAATTGGTTTTCCAGTGGCAGCTTGGAGAACAATCCTTTGTGAATGGAATTTGAAGGAGTTGGGTGTACCAGGGAAACACAGTAAAAAGGATTTAGGTAGGAGGGCATAGCATCTACTTGCTACAACTTGCCTAGCCTTGCAATTTCTTTCTTTCTTTTTTTTTTATTTATTTTTATTTATTTATTTTTTGACAGGCAGAGTGGACAGTCATAGAGAGAGAGACAGAGAGAAAGGTCTTCCTTTAGCCATTGGTTCAACCTCCAATGACCGCCGCAGCCGGTGCGCTGTGGCCGGCGCACTGCGCTGATCCGATTAGCCTTGCAGTTTCTAGCTGAGCACTAAGGAAAGGGATTTCAAGCCAAAGCTAAAGGTCTACTTCTCAAGAACCTGGGAAACATCGGTTTACAAGCAGTACGGCCTTGGTTCCAAGTGGCCAAATCCTGCGGAATGGAGAAAGATACTCAGTTTTTACACTTTAGCATGGAACACAGTATGATGATGGTAAGCAGGTGACTGCAAGAAAAAATTGTACTTTGGCACCTTGAGAGCAATCATAGGGAAGTGAGGAAGCATTTCCCACACAAGTGCTCCAAAGCGCTACTGGTGCCATAGCTGTCCTGAAGCACCATGAGCAATGTCAGGAAGCCATCAGCAAGAATATGGGGATAGGGTAGTCAGGAAGAACAGAATGAGGTCTTCATGGGAGAGAGAAAGCCGTAGTCCTATCTAGACATCCCTTGGCGATATTGAGTCACTTAAGAAAGAATGGTTCTTTTTTAAGTGGTCCCACTTGTACCCTTAAGCTACCTCATATACACTTGCATGGCTTGGAGATGTGTGAATTATATTATGCAACATTTCTGTGTTTTTTTTTTCTCCCAAAATAACATCTAACATTCTAAAATAATGGTTAGGCCATTATTTCTTTGGACTTCCAAGTTTCTGGGACCAAAGAGTTGCTATATATTCAACTTATTTGTACATTTGAAAGCACAACTGTAGTAGATCAATTCATACTTTGCTAATGGTAATATTTATAGTTAATGAAAGAATCAGCTTTCATTTTTTAAAGTTTATTTTCCTAGACAGCAAAAAAAATATTGCTATATGTTATTGAGATTTTAGACTACATTTTTTTTTTCTTTTTGGTGGTTTCTTTTTGCTGCTGATTCTTTATGGAGCAGATTTTTAAAAATGTTTTAATTGAATTTAATAATTATATGATCATCTTCCCATGAAAAAAGACCAATAAGCACTATATTTTTTCCTAGGCCCTGAATTAAACTTCTGCAATTAAATGGGGGAGAGGCAGGTCAAAAGCATCTATTCACTTATAAGTAAAATAAATTGATCCTTGACTTATTAGGAAATTCAATTTGTGAATAGAAAGATTACTTTCTTCACATAATGGCTTGGCATTTATCATCCTTGCATAAATCTGCTCCTTTAAACCCTTTGCATTTAAGCCTTGGCTGTTCTCATTATATTTAGGGAAATTGTCCTCAATTATGTGACCCTAGACAAGGCCTGTGGCTCTTTACAAATCCATTTCTAATGTGTTGATCTTTATGCTCACCTAAAGGACTCTTATAGCTAAGCCTGAATAGAATTTCACAATGGTAGAGAATTATTTCCATCATTGTGAGCACTGAATGAACAGTCAAGCAAAACAGAATTTTCATGCTATTTAAATTGTCACAGAGGAGGTAAAAACACAAGATTTTCCAGATCTCAAATATCAGTCCAGTTTCTCCTATTACAAAAGGCTTATTGTGTAGTATGTAGCATGTTTTTTAACACTCATTCAACAAAAATTTATTTAAGAGCTACCAGGTGCTAAGAACTGACACATGTACTGTGGTTAGAACATGAACAAGATATGTAGAGTTGTTGATTAAATCTGACTCAATGTCACTTTTAGCTGACTTCAATTCTATTTCTAGATTCCAGAAGGAGATAGTGGCATGCTAAAGTTTTTAAGCCATGAGACATGTTACTAGATGTTATAACATCAGCAACATGCTAACAAGAAGGATGATATACAGAATGAAGTACAGTATTCACAAGAAATTATGTGCCATTCACTTCCTTAGCTTCTACTTTTTCTTAGGCACCCACTTCAGGACAAAAGAAAATTGAGAGAAGTATGCTCATAGATCTTTACTGATTCAATACTAAATCAAAAATCTCAACTTGTGGGCACAGATGTTGTGTCCAAAGGCAGAAAGCAGTGCAATTGGGAGAAACAGCTCTGTTGGACATTGTTAAAAAGCCTTGTCTTATGTACATTTCCTTTTCCTTTCAATGAAAAACAAAATTCTCAATTCAAGGGAAGGTACTCCTATTAAAAAATTAGACATGGGCTTAAATAAGTATACTTGTTGAAGTATGTGCTTTGTAGTAATGTTTGTCAGAGTAGAAATTACTAGCACCCTTGATGTCTAATAGAAGTTCAGATTTGTAAATTCGGTGCAACTGTATTGTAAAGTTTAGAATTGTAATTGTGCTATATTTATATTGTTGTATATTCATTAATTACCTTGATTTTTTATATCACTCCTTTATTAGTACATACCTGTATTGACTTGAGTTTGGCTTTTTGATGCGGTGTATAGGACAGTAGCAAGTTTGAGGGTCACGTAGACTTGCCAAAACTCCTGTATGCTTCTGTGTCAACTCTTGTATCCCTAACTCTAGATGATGAGCTAGACTGATTTAGAGAGGTGGGGGATATATGGAGAAAAGCCAAGTGTTCCAACTGAGGCCATCTTATGCCTGCTAGTTCCTAGCCCACTTGCCAAAAGAACATGGGAAAAAAATTAAAGATCATCCTATATTTGAAGAACTATGGATAACCTACAAACTCATAAGAACGGATAAATAGCTATTGTATAAAGTCATTAACTTTTGGATTTTTTAATACAATATTCTGCTGTTGATAGATAATTGAAATATACTAACATGTAACAATCTCCTAAATGTATCATTGGGTCATAAAAGAAAGCCTCATAGCACTGTTTATAGAATAATTAGATTATGTGACAAATACGCCTGATTCAATATATAGAAAAAAAGATCTAGTCTAGAAGAAGCAATATTTACATTGAAGTTTTAATTTGAATTTCCTCTAACTCATTTTGAATACCTTTTCAAGTGCCTATCTTCTATATTTTTTATATATTTTGGGCCTTTTTTCCTGTTTGGTTTGTCTTACTGAATTTTAATATTTCTTTATGTACTCTCAGACTTGTTATTTTTAAATACATTTTCTCAGATATTTTCATTATGATAACAGCATTTTTAAGTTTTATTTATTAATTAATTAATTAGAAAGGGAGATTGATACAGAGAGAGGGGAGAGAGACAGGGAGTGTTATCTTCTAGGTCACTCTCCAAATGCCCACACAATTGAGGTTGTACCAGGGCCAAACCCTGAAGACCTTAACTCCATCCTGTCTCCCACGTTGGTGGCAGGAACCCAAGTACTTAAACCATCATTTGCTGCCTTCAGAAACAGAGCAGCTGGGACTCCAGCTGTGCACTCCAAAGGGAGATGCAGGTGTCCCAACCAACAGCTTAACCTGCTGCATCACAATGCCCACTCCAACAGTATTTTTCAAAAGCAAACATTTTTAAATTTGTTGAAGTTCAGGTTATCAGTTTGTTGTTCCTGGATCATGTGTTTGACATTGTAACCAAGAAATCTTTACGCAATCAAAGATCATGAAGTGTGTCTATTTACTTTCTTCTCTAAGTTTTATATTTTGTAAAGTGATATTTGGTTTGATGATGCATTTTGAGTTAGTTTTTATAGGTGGAATCAAGTGTTGATTGGATATGAATAGGTAGTTTTTCAAAAAGACTATCCTTTCACTATTGAGATGCCTTTGTATCTTTGTAGAACATCATCTGTCCATGTATGTATGATTCTGTTGCTTGAGTTAATAGTATATTAATGTGTCTAAGTTTTATTTTTTTGTCCTACAAGCAATACATTATTCTAAACAAACTAACCACCATCTGTATCTTCAAATGTATGCCCCATTATAACCATGCCAACCTTTCTGACCCAATAAAACTAAACTATTCATTTCCCGAAAGGGTCATAATTCCAAAGATTTTAACTAAGCAGGATACCTTTTCACTCACATAAATCATATCTATTCAAATTCTGCCACTATGTTGAGACCTAATCCAGTCATCTTTAGCAATGATAACTTTTTTAGAATCTATTAATCTTATGAGTATGCTTTGTATTTGTACTTCATTTATTCAATCAAGTATAATGATTACTTCATGAAAACAGAGATCATACCTGCTGCTTCTCATTATTTTATCATAAGGACATAAGGGGGCTGGCTCTGTGGTGCAGTGGGTTAAAGCCCTGACCTGAAGTGCTGACATCCCTTATGGGTACCGGTTCTAGTCCTGGCTACTCCTCTTCTGATCCAGCTCTCTGCTATGGCCTGGGATAGCAGTAGAAGATGACCTAAGTCCTTGGGCCCCTGCACCCACATGGGAGACCTGGAGGAAGTTCCTCGCTCTTGGCTTCGGATAGGCGCAGCTCCGGCCATTGTAGCCATCTGGGGAGTGAACCAGCAGATGGAAGACCTCTCTCTCTGTCTCTACCTATTTATGTAACTCTGTCTTTCAAATAAATAAAATAAATCTTAAAAAAAAGAACATAAGGTAAGACATGGCAAATAATAAGTGATCAATAAATATTTGCCTCAAAAATATAACCTTTTTGAATTCCTAAGGCATAATACTATAGATGAAATAATGTCAGTTGTCTGTGATAATAATTAGTAATAAAAGAAATAATAGAAGAAAATTGAACATATTAATATAGCAAAAGAAAAGCATAAGTTTGGCAAGGAAATTCAGGGACTGCTTTCTTTCTGACAACATATACTTTTTATTTTACCTCATTAAGATTGTAATAAATTGGCATTGAATTAAATCCTGTTTCATACCAGGTAATATTATATAATTTGTACATACAGTTGAACAAAACATTTAAACTCTCTTCTGTTTATATTTTGCTCTTTATATTTGGAGTTATGGGGCCTAAACTATTTAAAAAAATCCTCAGGAAACTGATCTCAAATCCACAGTTTGTGCTTCCCATTGAGTCAGATTAATGTCAATCTACTGACTGCTGACTGTAGAACAGTAACGTTTAGGTCTGGGGGATAGAAGAGAAATAAGAATGATATTGTCCTTGAGGAAATTTTATTTGTACCATAGATCTGGAAACCTAAGTAGATGAGTCCAATACACTATGCTAAAATACAATGAGATAGAAAGCACAACTTTAAGGACTTGGTATCTCCAGAGTAGGCAAAAGTCTTTTGGATAGATTTCAAATGATCTTGATTTTAAAAATGTGCTACTCTGCCAATGTAAACCCAATATCACAATGTATAAACTACAAGGTAATAGGCCGGCGCCGTGGTTCAATAGGCTAATCCTCCACCTTGCGGCGCCGGCACACCGGGTTCTAGTCCCGGTCGGGGCGCCGGATTCTGTCCCGGTTGCCCCTCTTCCAGGCCAGCTCTCTGCTATGGCCAGGGAGTGCAGTGGAGGATGGCCCAGGTGCTTGGGCCCTGCACCCCATGGGAGACCAGGAAAAGCACCTGGATCCTGGCTCCTGCCATCGGATCAGCGTGGTGCGCCGGCTGCAGCGGCGGCCATTGGAGGGTGAACCAACGGCAAAGGAAGACCTTTCTCTCTGTCTCTCTCTCTCACTGTCCACTCTGCCTGTCAAAAAATAAAAAAATAAAAAAAAAAAATAAACTACAAGGTAAGTGAATTAGAGATAAAATTAGAGACAAAAAATTCATGCAGTTCTTTTGTTATAATCCTGCAGAGTACTGTTTCTGCACAGTGTAAATGGCCCATGCATTCTGTTGATGATATTGAAATGAGATAGAGAAAAAAGCTTTTCTTATTGCCCTAATTAGATTTTCTAGAAAATCAAGATTGTAAATTAAAAATAAATGTTACATGGAGGGAAGGCATTTAGAGTAGCAGTTAAGGCAAAGCTTATAATGCCTGCATCCCATAACCCATTTTAGAGTGCCTGAATTTCAGTCCCAGTTCTGCTTCCAATTCCTGCTTCTTGCTAATTTGCACCCTGAGAGACAGCAGGTGATGGCTCAAGTATTTGGGTCCCTACCATGCAAGTGTTAGATCAGGTTGAGTTCTGTGCTCCTGGCTTCAGCCTGACTAAACCCCAATGGTGCAGGCTTTTCGAGAGTGAACCAGTGATTAAAAGGTATCTTTCTATAGCTTTCTTGAAAGTTTCACAGTCTAGGGAACCAGAATCGAATTTCAAAATGAGCTAAGGAGAGATTGTAATTTTGAGTAGTTTTCCATGATTTCTCTACCTGGTGTGAGACTGTCATATTGTGTTAATTGAATTTGAAGAGAAAGAACCTCAAGGGTAAACATGTCAAAAGACACAGGTGGAAGCTAAGAGGCCTCCTGTCACTTTGTAGTAATGCCACACTTTGTATTATTTGAGTCATAGTGTCAGACAAACTCAAGGGTAGGGAATATATGACACTGTGAATACTGGATGGCATAGTTCTTTAGGGAGGGTGTTTTGGAGATTAATTATCATCCAGGGACTTTTGCAACTCAGTTGATAAGTCTCAGCTGAGTTCCTAGCTGATAATCTGCATCAAATGCCATCCGTATGATCATGTTGTCAAGAGCCTCCTGCCCAGGTAGAAGTCAGAGAGAATGAGAAGATATTGATCAAAAGTATAATGTTTAATTTAGAAAGGATGAATAAATTCTAGAGTTCTATTATATAGTATCGTGACTATATTTAATAATAACATGTTTTACACTTGAAAATTGCTGAGAGTGATTTCAATGTTGTCATCATCATATAAAGTGATGAATATGTCAATTAACTTGATTTAATAATTTATTTTTTAAAAATAGTTATTTATTTTATTTATTTGAAAGTCAGAGTTACACAGAGAGGAGAGGCAGAGAGAGAGGTCTTCCATCCACTGGTTCACTCCCCAGCTGGCTGCAATGGCTGGAGCTGAGCCAATCCAAAGCCAGGAGCCAGGAGTTTCTTCCAGGTCTCCCATGAGAGTGCAGGAACCCAAGTACCTGGGCCATCTTCTACTGCCTGGGAAAGCTAGAGAGCTAGATTAAAGATTTAAAGCAGAGAGCTAGATTGGAAGTGGAGCAGCCAGGACTTGAACTGGCGCCCATGTGGGATGCTGGCATTGCAGGCAGCAGCTTTACCCACTATGCCACAGTGCCAGCCTGTCGCTCCCCGTCTTCATGGAGGAACGACACAGGACCCTGCGCTGTTCTTCTGTCTGCTCGGCCTTCCCCGGATTTGCTGCTGGTTCTTCCCGGGTTGGCTGCCGTCCCTTCCACCTCCGTGGAAGGGCGGTTCCCCCTGGCCACTTTCCCTACTTCCGCGGGGGAGCGGCACACCACCGGCCGGCTCTCTCGGGGGCTGCACAGGTGTTCCCCTTAGATGTTCCTGGTGCATGTTGTCTCTCTCCTCCTTTATAGTCCTCTTCCGCCAATCCCAACTCGGCTGCCCACACGCCGAGTACGCTGCTCTCCTCCAATCAGGAGCAGGATCAGCTCCTGGAGGTCAGCACTCAAGTTGGCAAGAGGCAGCTGCGTAGAAGCTGTTTCTCCCTTCTCAGCGCCATATTGTGGGAGAGCAGATGCATAGAATAAGTCTTAATTCCAGTAACTTAGTCTAGTCCGGGTTGCTCCCCACACCAGCCCTTTTATTTAATAATTTCATAATGAATGCATATTATTAAAGAATTATATTTGGGCCAGCATTTAGCCTTGTGTTTAAGATTCTGCTTGGGATGCCTCTATCTCATACCAGAGTGGATTGGGTTGGACTACTAGATCTCTATCTGAAGGTTCCTTCTAATGTTCACTCTCAAAGACAACCAGTGATGGGTTCAAATAATTCAATCCCTACCACCCATGTGGGAGACTCAGATTGAATTCCCAGCTTCTGGCTTTGGTTTGGCCCAATTCTGGCTATTATAGGCATTTGGGGAGTGAACCAGAACATGACAGCTTTCTGTCTTTGTCTCTTTAATAAGTAAAAATTTTAAAAAAGCATCATGATGGATAGCTCAAGTACAACTAGGTTTTATTAATTGTACTTTTGTAGATCTGGAGCAAAAACAAGGAAAGGTACCTCTGATAACTATCTTTCACAATCAGAAGAGAAAAATGATGTTAATATGCCTAGGAAAAAAGGAAATTTTAAAACATACTATAATGTTAGGAGGATATATCTGTTTACAAGAGACCAGTCCAGCTGAACTTTCAGATGTTTCTAGTGCTAATCATCATCTAATAAGAACTACAAGCAGAATCCAAGTAAGAATTGTCAAGATCAGCCCAGTTGACACAGAAACATGAGGGCATTAAGCTTTGTGTCAGGTTTTTGTGCAAAAATAACAGGAAAACTTTGAATTTCATAGGCAATAATAATAAAATATGTGCTATAATGTTTAAGGAAGCATCTAAAAGAATTTATTATTAGCCATATAACTAAAAAACAAATAGAGGAAAGTTTCTTAATGCCTTAGAAATAAAAACTTATTTCACGTACACTGTCAAATTTCTCTTCAAAACATTTGCCACATTTTGAAGATGTGCAATTTAGGTATATGTATGTCTGGGGCTGGCGCTGTGGCTCAGCAGGTTAAAGCTCTGGCCTGAAGCACTGCCATCCCACATGGGCTCCAGTTCTAGTGCTGGCTGCTCCTTTCCGATCCAGCTCTCTGATATGGCCTGGGATAGTAGTGGAAGATGGCCCAGGTCTGGGTCCCTGTACCCGTGTAGGAGACCTGGAGGAAGCTCTTGGCTCCTGGCTTTGGATCAGTGCAGCTCCAGTCATTGCGGCCAACTGGGGAGTGAACCAGCAGATGGAAAACCTCTCTCTGTCTCTACCTCTCTCTAACTCTTTCAAATAAATAAAATAAATCTTTTTAAAAAACTATGTGTATATGAGTCTCCTGTAGTTAGCACATAATTGAATCTTGTTTCTTAATACATTCAGCCATTCTTCATCTTTTGATTGAAAATTAATCTGTTTACACTAAAGATAATTATTGATAGGTAAGGAATTATTCATATCATTGTACTTGTTCAGTAGTTGTCTTATGGATCATTTATTATTTTCTTACTCTGTTGCTATCTTTCTTTTGTGGTTAGTGAGATACCTAGTAATATTTTGGTTTATAATTTTTTTATTTTTTGTGTATCTCCTATAGGTTATTGTTTAATTGTTACCATGAGACTTACAGAAATTCCTATTTCAGTTTATTTTAAGCTGATAACAACTTAACCTTAAAAAATGAGAAAAACATCACACTTTACTTCCACTCCCACAATACATTTTTAAATTTTGATGCCACAGTTTGCATATTTCATATTCTTTGAGAAATTACTGCATCTATTTTTATTTTAATAATTTTATTTTCAACCTTCATACAAATATATAAGTGAATTATAATCCACTATTACTCTATTAGAGTATTCTGAATTTTTTTACCTTTTTCTCATATTTTTGTTTAATTTTATTTAACATTTACATGTTTCATGTATTTCATATATACAAGTTTAGGAACATAGTGATACGTCCCACACTACTCTCCTTCCCACCCATGTTCCAACCCATCTTCCTGTTCCTTCTCCTATTCCCACTTTTAATTTATACAAATATCTATTTTCAGTTTACCTTATACTCATAAAGTTAACCCAACACAAAGTAAATAGTTCAACAAATAGTATGAAGGGAAAAACACTGTTCCTGAACAGTAGAGAAAAGGTCTATAAACAATCATCAAATCTCAAAATGGTCGTTTCAATTCAGTACATCACATTTTAGGTACTATATTGGTTAGCCCAGATCAGGGAAGGCATATGATGTCTGTCTTTTAGAGACTGGCTTATTTCACTAAATATAATGGCTTCTAGTTGCATAAAGTTTGTTGCAAGAGACAGGATTTCATTTTTCTTTACAGCTGAGAAGTTCTCCACTATATATATATATATATATATATATATATGTTTTATATATATATATATATATATATATATATATATATATAATTTCTTTATCCAGTCATCAGTTGATGGGTATCTGGGTTGATTCCATATCTTAGCTATTGTGAATTGAGCTGCTATAAACATGGGGCTATAGATAACTCCTTCATAAGCTGATTTCTTTTGGTTTGGGTAAATTCCCATGGATGGATCATATAATGGGTCTATATTCAGATTTCTGAGGTGTCTCCATACTGTCTTCCACAGTGTTCATACCAGTTTACATTCCCACCAACAGTGGAACAAGGTACCTTTTCCCCCACATCCTTGCCAGCATTTTTTTAAAAAAAGAAACCTTTTATTTAATGAGTACAAATTTCATAAGTATAAACTTTAGGAATATAGTGATTCTCCCCACCATATCTGCCCTCCCATTCCCACCCCCACTCCCACCCCACCTCTTCTTCCCTCTCTCATTCCCAGTCCCATTCTCCATTATGATTTATTTTCAATTAACTTTATACACAGAAGACCAACTCTATACTAAGTAAAGATTTCACCAACTTGCATTCACACACACATAATTTTAAAAACTGTTTTAGAACAAATTTTATAGTTAATTCTCATAGTACAACTCTTAAGGACAGAGGTCCTGCATGGAGAGTAAGTGCACAGTGACTCCTGTTGTTAATTTAACATTTAACACTCTTAGTATGACGTCGTTGATAACCTAAGGCTCTTGACATGAGCTGCCAAGGCTATGGAAGCCTTTTGAGTCCAGAATCTCTGTCCACAAACTCTGTCAGTATTTAGACAAAGCCCTAAGTGAAGTGGAAATTTTCCTTATATACAATATTTAGAAAAAACATTCTTGTCTTAAAATTATATATTCAACCTATATATAATTATTTAATATAATTTATATTAGGACTTGTTTATATGGGGCAGAATCTAAGTCTGTAGGAAGTGTAAATACTTATTTGATGTTAGAAGAAGGATATTTCTTATAATTTAAAAACCAGGAAGAATATATTAATGCCAATAAGTTGAATTCAGTAATTGAAAAAAGTAGGCAACATTATATACAAAATAAATGAGAATTGTGTTTTCCAATCTTAGATTCTTTTCTGTTCCTTTGGCCTCCATTATTCAAGTTCTCATCTTTCTCTGGATTCCTTTTGTTAACCTATTACTTTTGCTGTCGTTGCTTTTTTTTCCCCAAAGATTGATTTATTTAAAAGTCAGAGAGGGAGAAGGAGACAGACAAAAGAAAGAGGGAGGGAAAGAGGGATAGAGGGGAAGGTGGAAGGAGAGGTAATGAAAGGGGGTGGGGGAGATAGAGAGAGAGAGAGATCTACTGGTTCACTCCCCAGATGGACACAACCAGGACTGATCTAGGCTGAAGCCAGGAGCCAGGGACTTCATCTGAATTGCCCATATCAGTGGTGGGTGCCCCAGTTTCTGGATCATCTTCTGTTCCCTTCCGAGGCACATTGGCAGGAAGATAATTCGAAGTCCAGTAACTAGGATTTGAACTGATATCTGATAGTGGGATGCCAGTATCACAAATGGTGGCTTAATCTGCTGTACTACAATACTGGCCCCACTGTCTGTTCTTTAAGGACCATTGTTCACTTCTTCTTTTCATGTACAAGCAAATAATTATTTTAACTTGGGATTCTGTCATTTCATTTTCCTGTTAATTATCATTTATTTTAGTCTTAGCTCTTTTTCCAAGGTTCAGTAACTAATGTCTTTCCCCTGGTTTTTAATCCATAAATGTATTATTATATTCAAGTCCCACAGGATCCCATTCTTTCTCCTTTCATTTTGTTGATTTCAGGGAAACATTAATTGAAGCAAAGAAAAAAAACCTAATGCTGTGTATACTGCCCAGTCCCTGATAGCTTTGGCCAAAATAGCCTTGTACTAAAAGAAGGCTGTGATCTTCAAAGTCCAAAAATTTTGGGGGGGTTGGATTTTTTCCTTATATTCTGAGCTCTCTTTTGTTGTTGCTTTTGTTTTACTAAAATGATTTCAGTTTTGCCATCAATTTAAGTGTTAGCAACATAGCTGCTCAAGGAATACAGAGTAACAAATATTAATATGAGATACTTCAAATAACTAATGAAAATGGAGGGGTCTGGTGCTGTGGTGTAGTGGTAAAACTTCTGCCTGCAGTGCCAGCATCCCATTTGGGTGCCAGTTCGAGTCCCGGCTGCTCCACTTCTAATTGAGCTCTCTGCTGTGGCCTGGGAAAACAGTGGAGGATGGCCCATGTCCTTGGGCCCCAGCATCCACATGGGAGATCTGGAGAATCTCCTTGTTCCTAGCTTCGGATTAGCTCAGCTCCAGCTGTTGTGGCCATTTGGGGAGTGAGCTAGTGGATGGAAGATTTCTCTCTCTCTGTCTCTGCCTCTCTATAACTCTGTCTTTCAAAAAAATAAATAAGTAAATATTTACAAAAAGAAATGGAAAATTAAAAGATAAGCTTATTTGAGTGAAAATTTGAAATCTATGCACACCTTCTCATGAATTTCCATGAACTTTTTTCTTAAAATTATTTATTTATTTATTTATTTATTTATTTATTTATTTGAGAGGTAGAGTTATAAACAGTGAGAGGGAGAGACGGAGAGAAAGGTTTTCCTTCCACTGGTTCACTCCCCAAATGACTGCAACAGCTGGAGCTGCGCCGATCTGAAGCCAGGAGCCAGGAGCTTCCTCCGGGGCTCCCATGCAGGTGCAGGGGTGCAAGGACTGATGCCATCTCCCACTGCTTTCCCAGGCCATAGCAGAGAGGTGGATCAGAAGAGGAGCAGCTGGTACTAGAACCAGTGCCCACATGGGATGCCAGCGCTTCAGGACAGGGCGTTAACCCGCTTCGCAACAGTGCCGGCCCCCTTAAATTGTTTTTTTTTTTTTTCCCCATCATGAAAATGAAATGATTTAAGCCATGTGAGGTGATAGTCCAGTGATAGTCTACTTTTTTGTATTAATTACCTAAACTTTGTACATCTCAAGTGGACTTTGTGACATAAAATCATGGTTGCTTCTTTGCTTTTTTGTTTGTTTTCTGGGGAGTAACACCATTTCATATAGATAGTCTATTCAGTACTTCTTAAGTGATTTAGAAAAAACTGTCTCCTCTTCTAATGTTGGGCATACACAGGACAGAGTTTAGCAGGTGAATTTTTCCTTTCATCCCGCTTGGCAGGGTTCACCGAGGACACCTGATATACTTTCTTCCTAGGAATCTAGTCAAAATGTATAAAAATAGCTAATGTTCTCAACTGTACTTAAATGAAATAATAAGTAAAGTCCATGCAACATAAATATCATCAGTTACAATGTTCAAGTCATTCTGAGACTAAAATTGGCTGAGGTTTTCACCCCCCTCACATTATGAAAGAGAGAGAACAATATCCATTAGAAAAGTTCTTGGGTATTTTGGAAAAATAACCCAGTTTAAAAAAGAAAAAAAGAAGAAAGTAATTTTTTTATCTATTTTCTATTTTCATGCTCTAGCAATTGTTAGGAAAGTGGCAAAAATATTAATCTCTCTCATCTGAGAATTCTTAAAAAAAACTCATCATATAATAAATGTATTTGAATCACCTAACATTTGAGCTTTATAATTCACTCAAATTTAAATACGCTTGGGATATTGCAGATTTGGAAGTGTGGTGCAATGATTCCTCTCAGTGTAATTTTGTAGTATCTCGGAATCCTGTGGTTGATCTACACAAGCTGCTTAATTTGGACAAGTCTCTTAACACAAGCAATGTTACTAGAGAATATAAACTGGCTGATAGATCATTATCATAAATTTTATGATCATCTTTATTTCATATGAAAAGCCTTTGTTTGATTCAATTTATTGGTATTTATTTCTGAAAGCAAGAGAGGATAAAGTTTTAACTATATTGTTTTCCATTGTATTTAAACAAGTGCCCATCTATTGGTTCAACCAGGGTTAGTATTAAGATTATTTAGGTGTATGGAACAATGCCCCTTGGCAAAATTCAGTCTCCATAATTGATCATTTGTGTGGAATGATAGACTACCTATGCATATTGTAGGTCAGTGGTTTCTAACTGTGCTCCTAGATATTGAAGGGGGTCCCAAAATGTCAATGAAGGACCGCTGGAAATTTATATATATTTAAATTCAGATTCTGTAACACTTCAAAATCTCCAGGAATAAATTTGGGAAACTGTCTTTTTAGTTCAGTTTCTGGATGGTTCAAAAACTTTGTGTCTTGGGATTTCCATGGCAGGAAGTGGGAAAGCTATTGTGGAGAGACAGAGGGTGGCTTTCTCAACCCCTGATTCTAATATGATCATTTTTTTCTAAATCTAGTGAATTTTTTTCTTAGAACAAAACTTTTTCAAAGAAACAAAAATGTTGTGCATAATTACATTTAAAAATGAAATCAATTTTATAGGTTGTGAAGTAACTGCTATAATTGGGAAACGGTTTGGGAGAAAACTCCATAGCCTGAGTTGACCAGAAAACAAAAAGCATTTATTTTCAAGTCATCCATAAGCTTGCTTCATTCATTATATAATATGCAACATTTTCTTCTCAAATCTTTAATCTGTATGTTTTTTTCTCTAGTTCTAATCAGAATTGCATTTTGTTATATCAAAATCAAACAAACGTACCAATCTCGTGATTATCTGGAATTATTTACAGATTTTTGAGAGACTGCCTCATTTCAAATTATCAAGTAGAGAGCAGGCATTGAGCCTAACACTTAAGACCAACCATGTCCCACATTAGAGCGACTGTGTTCAATTCCTGTCTCAGGTTTCTGACTCAAGCTTCCTGCTAGTGCAGACCCTGGAAGACAGTGATGATGGCTCAGGTAATTGGGTTGTTGCCACCCTTGTGGGAGACATAGATTGTGTTCCTAGCTCCTGGCTTCTGCCCAGCTCTGGCCATTGCAGGTTTTGGGGAATGAACTAGCAAACTGCAGCTCTCATTCTCTCCACCTTCTCCTTCCTCCTTCCTTTCTCTGCCCCCTCTCTTTGTCTTTCACCTCCTCCCCTACTTTCTTCTACCCAGGGCTGGAATTGTGGCACAGTGGATAAAGCTACTGCTTTTGACACTGACATCCCGTACTGCAGCACTGATATGAGTCCCATGCTGCCCCAGTTCCCATACAGTTCCCTGCAGTGTGTCTTGGAAAGCAGTGGAAGATGGCCCAAGTATTCAGAGCCCTACAGCTCATTGTGGGAGATCAGGATGGTGTTCTCTGCATCTGGCTTTGGCCTGGCCCAGCCCTGGCTGCGGTAGCCATGTGGGAGTAATCAGTGGATGGAAGATCTCTTTCTTCCTCTGTCTCTTCCTCTCTCTCTGTCACTCTGCCTTTCAAATCTTCAAAAATTGCTAAGCAGATGAGAACAAAATTTCTTAAATCTGCTGTGTATTTCTATTATAGAGGTACCCAGAATTTTTTTTTTCATTTTATTTCTGATCTTTGTCTTTCAGATAGAAATTAGTGGTACCCTGCTGTTTTACATGTAATTATATGCCTAGCTATTTTATACATTTCTACAGAGTTGACATCATTGTAAAATAAAAGCCACATAAATAATTCTAACTGTTTATGTCTGTGTGACAACTCATCTCATTATATACCTAAAGTACTAGTTTTAAATGTGGCTATAAGTTCCAGTAAGCTAGAAATAGTGTAATATTTCCTGCATTGTAACAATAACAATTTTCAAACTTTTAGTGCCTTAGACATTAAATACCAAAATTATTGCCTTCCCAGAGCCTGCTCTGGTAAGAAGATAAGCCTGTATTTTATAGGCCAATTTAGATGCCTAACACTCTCCCAACAAAATTCTAACAGATCTCAATTTTTAATCTAAAATAATGGTTAAACACCAGTCTTTAGAAACAGTTTTACTTCAACAAAAATAAAATTGCTAACAGTCAAAATCTAAATTAACCATAGTAATTTTCTTGTAACTCTTTTAATACTTGTTGGCAAGCATCATTCTGGCAGTATTGCCATAGAATTGAACATAAATCATATTTATATCTCTAAAACACAAGAGTGCTTTTGCTTTAGACTGTCACTGAATTAAAGATCTATTGTTTGCATTTTTATATCAATGTTTATGTGACTCAAATCATTTAAGTTTTCATTTTATTTGAGGATATTTTAGCTTAATAAGTAGTTTCTAAATTTTTTAAAAATATTTATTTATTTATTTGAAAGGCAGAGTTTTAGAGAGGCAGAAGCAGAGAGAGAGAGAGAGAGAGAGAGAGAGAGAGGTCTTCCATCTGGTTCACTCCCCAGATGGCTGCAATGGCTGGAGCTGAGCTGATTTGAAGCCAGAAGCCAATAACTTCCTCCAGGTTTCCTACACAGGTGCAGGGCCCCAAAGACTTGGGCCAGCCTCCACTGCTTTCCCAGGCACATTAGCAGAGAGCTGGATTGGAAGTGGAGCAGCCAGGACTCAAACCAGTGACTGTATGGAATGTCAGCACTGCAGGCAGAGACTTTACCTGCCACACTACAATGCCAGCCTTGTAATTTCTAAAAATTAACTACAGTGGCGTGAAACTTAAGAGAAATCTATAGTGGAAATAATATTTGTAAACCATACTAAAAATAGTGTTCATTATTGTAATATTATATAGATTAGATAACATATTTACTATAAGGTAAAGTTTTAAGAAGATTTTAATAGTAAATTATATGGTTTTATGTTATGTTGCCAAATACAGCAACTTCTGACTATAGAGTGATAAAATAGTAACATTCAAATAATTACAACTCAAAAATTAAGAATTAATTTTCATTGTATCATATTAAGTATGCTTTTCCCAACCCTCCTAAAATGAAATAAATATATTTGCATTCCAACTCTTGTACAGAATCATAATGGTTTTACAAAATTTGAAAGACAAATGTATTTCCTCACCTAAATAAAGGCAAATTTGACTTAATTCTCTTTATTGAGACAGATTTTAAAATATGAACATGTTATATCATATATGAATCATTTTTATAGTATCTGCATTACTCTAATGTAGTGATTTATGCAGACATTTCAATTACTCAAATCAGTTATCTTTGTTGACTGGAAAATTGATTGGTAGTCTTGAGTAGACCCTCAATTCAAATAGGTTTATGTTAGCTCTGACTATGTGAGAACAGAAAACTTAATTAGACAGGGAACCAGCATATGCATGAGCATGTGGGTAAAAACCCAGTAGAAAGGATTACTAGCTAAAAGAGTAGTTTACTCAAATTATGTCTGTCAGGTTTTGGGATGTTCTTTTTGTGAATTTTATTGAATAATACAAAATAATTAAAATAATAGTATGGGTAAAAAACATATACTGATAACTTTAAGGCTTTCTAAACTCTTAGATTATTCAGAGGTCCTTTCCTTTTTTTAAAAAATACATTTATTTATTTACCTGAAAGAGTTACACACAGAGAAGAAAGGCAGAGAGAGAGAGAGAGAGAGAGAGAGAGGTCTTCCATCCAATGGTTCACTCCGTGATTGGATGCAATGGCTGGAGCTGCGCTGATCCGAAGCCAGGAGCCAGGAGTTTCTTCCGGGTCTCCCACATAGGTGCAGAGGCCCAAGGGCTTGGGCTATCTTCTACTGCTTTGCCAGGCCATAGCAGAGAGCTGTATTGGAAGTGGAGTAGCTGGGTTTCTAACCGGCACCCACATGGGATGCCAGTGCCTCAGGCCAGGGCACTAACCCACTGCCCCACAGCGCCCCCCTCCCCCCCCTTTTTTTAAGATTTATTTATTTATTTGAAAGTCAGTTACACAAGAGAGAAGGAGAGGCAGAAAGAGAGAGAGGTCTTCCATCCACTGGTTCACTCCCCCACTGGCTACAATGGCTGGAACTATGCCAATCTGAAGCCAGGAGCCAGGAGCTTCTTCCAGGTGGTCCAAGGACCTGGGCCATCTTCCACTGCTTTCCCAAGCCATAGCAGAGAGCTGGATTGGAAGTGGGGCAGCAGGGACTCGAACCGGCACCCAGATAGGATGCCAGCACTGCAGGCGCTAGCTTTACCCGCTATGCCACAGTGCTGGCCCAGATCCTTTCCTTTTACCCCCAAAGAAGAAATTCATTTTGATTGTAGGAAAATGTTTATAGATAACAATGACATATAGTGGGTCTGGCAATGTGGCACTGTGAGTTAAAGCCCTAGGCTACAGCTCCGGCATCCCCTGTGGGTGCTAGTTTGAGTCTTGGCTGCTCTACTCTATCCAGCTCCCTGCTGGTGCTCCTGGGAAAGAGGCGGAGGTTGGCCTAAGTCCTTGGGCCCTTGTACCCACTTCGGATCAGCTCAGCTATGGCCATTACAGCCATTTGAGGTGTGGGCCAGAGAATGGAAAACCTTTCTCTCTCTCTTTGTTTCTGCCTTTCTCTCTAACTCTGTCTTTCAGGTAAATAAAAATAAATCTTTTAAAGGGGGGGGGGGGCACTGTGGCATAGCGGGTAAAGCCATCGTCTACAGTGCTGGTATCCAATATGGGTGCCAATTCAAGACCTGGCAGCTCGATTTCTGATCCAGCTCTCTGCTATGGCCTGGGAAAGCAGTAGAAGATGGCCCAAGTCCTTAGGCCCCTGCATCTGTGTGGGAGACCCAGAGGAGGCTCCTGGCTCCTGGCTTCGGATCGGTGCAGCTCTGGCCATTGCGGCCAACTGGGGAGTGAACCAGTAGATGAAAGACCTCTTGCTCTCTCTCTCTTTATCCCTCTGCTCTCTCTCTGTCTCTCTCTGTGTAACTCTGAATTTCAAATAAATAAATAAATCTTTAAAAAAAGGCATATAGTGACATCAGCCATTATCCTACCACAATGATATAAGCATTGTATGTACATTTATACTTTTATTTTAAAAAAATCATGCTAACTTTATTGTTTTATGCTTAAATTTTATATATACTCTATAAAGTTATTTTAAAGTTTTGTTTATTTGTTTATCTGAAAGGCAAAGTGACAAAGAGGGAGAGACACAAAAAAATTTTCCATCTGTTTGTTTACTCCCCAAATGGCCACAATGGCCAGGGCTGGGCCAGGTCAAACTAGGGGTCTGGTACTCCATTCAGGTCTCACGGGTGGGTGGAAGGGTGAATGAGGGTCCCAAGGACCTGAGGCATCTTCTGTTGCCTTCCAGGCACATGAGAAGGAAACTGGATTGGAAGCAGAGCATCCAGGATTGCACCTAGTGCTGTGATGTGCGATGCCAGTGTTGCTAGCAGTCGCTTACTTCACTGTGCCACAATGCCAGCCCCACTCATCAACTATTTTCCAATACTTTTAATAGGTTAGTATTATGTCAATAAATGAATGCACTATACACAGTTTACTAATTTACTAATTCAGTTCTTCACGATTCAATTCATGAGTTGCTTTTGGAGACAAACAATTTTGATCAGTCTTCACTGGACAGCATATAGTTTTGTCCTCATCTCATTATAAACTGAGAGGGCAGAAATTGTACAAAGTACAATTTTATGTTAACTATTATTTTAAAGATTTATTTTATTTATTTGAAAGACAGAGTTACAGAGGGAGGTAGAGACAGAGAGAAGTCTTCCATCCGTTGGTTCACTCTCCAGATGGCTGCAATGGCTGGAGCTGCGCTGATGCAAAGCCAGGAACCAGGAGCTTCTTCCAGGTCTCCCCCGTGGGTGCAGAGGCCCAAGACTTGGACCATCCTCTACTGCTATCCTAGGCCATAGCAGAGAGCTGGATCGGAAGAGGAGCAGCTCTGACTAGAACCGGCACCCATATGGGATGCCAGCGCTTCAGGCCGGGGCTTTAACCCGCTGCACCACAACGCTGTCCCCTATCTTAACTATTATCTAAATTTTAAGCCTTTTGCTTTGTAGGTCTGAATTACTCTCTATCAATGAACCCTTTATGCTAGCGGGAAAGGATAATGTCTTCTATTCTATGTGCATGTGAATAGTATTTAAATATATTTTCATTTTGTAGTTCTATAGGTTCAACTAGTATCCAATTGTGTTTTTTTTTTCATTTCTTGATGCTGATGAGGCTCACTTATTTTTTCTTTGTGCACATTCAGCTGTATTTCTGTGTGTGTCTGTATGTGTGTGTATGTGTGTCTCATTTGTGTTACTTGTTTGGTTTGAAGTTTATAGAGCTTGATTTTTCACACAGATTTTTAGGTAATTTTTGTCTGTTTTGAATATTGCAATATTTTCCCTAAATTTTCATTGCCCTTTTGTTATGGTTTATCCTGTTTTCATTAAAATTCTTAGGTTGTGCATATTTAAGTCTGCCAAAGTTATCCCTAGGGTTTATCTTTTTGCTACCTTCAAGAAGGCTTTCTCCACTCCAAGTATATGTGAAAATCAGCTTTGTTTTCTATACTTTCATAGTTGTGGTGCTCTGCAGATATATTTTTTAATTCACTTTGCATTTGAGTTCAATGAATGTGTGGGGAAATAATCTCTTTTTTTAGTTACCCAGTTTATTTAACACATTTTAATAGATGCAAAATTGCTTAATTAACTCTGTCACTGACAGACTTCTGGCTCTAGATGATAGCATCTCCACCCTGATCCCAGAGTCCTTCAGTACTAGCTCTTATCAGTAAGAATGTTGAGTAGATTCAGTCACAAAGTATTGTCATGTGTCCAGTGATCTGTTTTCATGTTGATGTCTCATTAAACTGCCCTCTGCTTGAGGCTGTTTATCCAGCAGTGAATCCTCTTACTGTGTCCATCCAACCTGCCTTACTAGCCAGTGAACTCTCCTTGTGAAGGATTTGCCTTACCACAAGTTCAAGGATCAACTTTTCTTTCAACATGTAACTGCAGGGGCATGACATGAATACTTATGGTTACTTTTTTTTTTTTTTTTTTTTTTTTTGACAGGCAGAGTGGACAGTGAGAGAGAGAGACAGAGAGAAAGGTCTTCCTCTTGCCATTGGTTCACCCTCCAATGGCCGCCGTGGCTGGTGCACCTCGCTGATCCAATGGCAGGAGCCAGGTGCTTCTCCTGGTCCCCCATGGGGTGCAGGGCCCAAGGACTTGGGCCATCCTCCACTGCACTCCCTGGCCACAGCAGAGAGCTGGCCCGGAAGAGGGGCAACCGGGACAGAAGCCAGCACCTTGACCAGGACTAGAACCCGGTGTGCCTGTGCCGCAAGGCGGAGGATTAGCCAAGTCAGCCGTGGCGCCGGCCTACGGTTACTTTTAACTTAAGTCTTCTTTAGGTTTAGATGGATTTCTCTAAGCTGACTCCTACAAACTTGGAAGTAATGCCTTTGAATCCAGTCTTCTTGCTCTGACCCTCATCCCTACTCAAATTGAGTTTGCCTTGAAGATTCTGGGATTTGCCTGTACGTGGCAGTGCAGAGCAGACTTAGAGGGATCTTCGAATCTTCAGAAAGTTCACAGAAAATATCTTTGGGTAAAACTACACGGATTTCAAGGGTTCTTTTGCATCAAAATAAACTTCTTTTAATTCTACTTTCCCTTGACCTTTTTGAGGTACCCTCACAGTAGTTTTCTGTGTTACCAATAACAAATTATCAAAAATTTGCTGGCTTTAAACAAAACAAATGTGTTTTCTTCTAGTTCTGCAGTATCACTAAGTTGAAATCAAGATGTTTGCAGGGCTGCACTCCCTGCAAAGGCAATAAGGCAAAATCTTTTCCTTGACCCTTCCAGCACTCCTTTACTGGTGACAATATCACTCTGATTTTTGTCTTGATAGTCGCATTGCCACATCTTCTCTCTGTGTCAAATGTTCCTGTGCCCTTGTCTTACAATGACACTTGTGATTGCATTTAAGGTTGGTATGGTTGAATATGGTTTGATTGTGGTCTACAAGATTCAGTTGATAGAAGGTTGGTCCCCAAAGCAGTGATAATGAGATGTTGAAACCCTTAAGAGATGGGGCTCACTGGGAGGTAGTTAGATGACAGGAATAGCACCCTTGGGAGGAATTACTGCAGGTCTTATGGTACTGAATGGACTGCTATAAGGGAGCTGATACCTCTCAAGTCCCCTTCCTCCTGGGCTGCTTGCACGTCCATTATCGTGATGCCATCCACCATGAGACTGTCAGCCGAGCAGACATCAGTGCCATACCTTGAACCTCCAGCACTATAAGCTAAATAAATCTGTTTCCTTTATACATTACTCAGCTTTTGATACTTCCTTGTAGCAAATTAAAAGGGACCAAGATAGTGTGTACTGAGATAAAGCAGGATAATTGCCCTATCTCAAAATTGTTAAATCACTCACATCTGCATTGGCTTTGACACTGCTTTCCCAAGCCATAGCAGAGAGCTGAATTGGAAGTGGAGCAGCCAGGTCTCAAACCGGCAGCCATATGGGATGCCAGTGCCTCAGGCTAGGGCTTTAACCTGTTATGCCACAGCACCAGCCCCAAAATATCTTAAACTGAAGAGATTATTTGATGAGTTGTACCGCATGGGAAATATGGTCAAATACATGATTATACATCTTTGAGTTGTATTTTTTTTATTTGAAAAGCATAATGACAGAGAGAAATCTTTCATATGCTGATTCACTCCCTATATGACTGCAGCATTTGGACTAGGTCAGGGTGAAGCTAGGAGCTCTATTTTGTCTCCCACGTGAATAGCAGGAACTTAAGTAGTTGAATCATATTCTGCTGCCTCCCAGATATAGCAGGGAGCTAAATTACAAGTGGGGGAGCTGGGACTCCAGCGGGCTCTCTGATAAACCATGCAAACTCAAGCAGCAGCTTATCCAACGCTTTGAGTTGTATTTCTATTCTTTGATCACTTGATTTTTGGATGGCTGGTTCATGGTGACCCAGACTAAAAAGCTTTTTCCAAACTCTTGGAATTCTCTTAATAGTACAGCATGGAGACTGTTACTATGACTATATTCTCTCAAGCTCTTAAATCACTATGTTGAGACATCTGCTGAATCCTAAATGGTCTATCTTCAGCTTGAATTAAAACTCAAGGAAATGTGGCATCATGAGGTTGCCATAAATTCAAGATGATGTGTGGAGACTGGAAACCCAAGTTGATAATGACTAAGGGTGCCACTTATGTCCTATGTTTTGGGTAAACCTATTGAGATGAGCTTGATCAAAAGGAGGAGAGCATGAAAATTTGTGGGAGGTGGTAGAGTTGTACTGAACACACGAACTGGGCCCATCAGACCAATCCAGTAGAAACACAACAAGAGAGTTATTTGGGTGGTTGCAAATAGCCTTTGTAGCCTGTCAATTGATTAGACTGTAAACAATTACATAGTTAAGCTGTAGCCAGTTAACTGGTTGATTGAATAGGCTGTGAACAATTAAATCAATACCTCATTTCTGTTTTCTTATAAAGGTCAGATCATCATTGTTTGAGTTCTAAGAACTTTCTCTGATTCTGATAGCTGCCTACTTCATGAATCATTTTTGTTTTGCGTTGCTATATGAAAGTAAAATTACTTGGCCTAAGACATTTTCCTTCTAACAATACATGAGCTTCTTCAAAAAGTTCATGAATAATTTAGTTTATTTAGTTTCACTTTTACATAAACTTTGTGAAGCCTTTGTCAGACAGCACCTGGAAAATAGAACTAATATGGTTTTTAAAAGATTTTATTTGTTTATTTTATAAAGAGAGTTACAAAGACAGAGAGGGAGAGACAGAGAGAAAGGTCTTCCATCTGCTGGTTCACTCCCCAGATGGCCGCAATGGACGGATCTGAGTGGATCCAAAGCCAGGAGCAGAGTTTGTTCCAGGTCTCCCACGTAGGTGTAGGGGCCCAAGTACTTGAGCCATCTTCTGCTTTCCGAGGTCATGGCAGAGAGCTGGATCAGAAGAGGAGCAGCTGGGACTCAAACCAGTGCCTGTTTGGGATGCTGGCCCCACAGTGGGAGGCTTAGCCTACTATGCTACAGGGCCAGCCCCAAAAATACATTTTCTTTGTGCAAGATTTTGGAATCTACTCATAGTTTGCATAATACATATATTCTGTAAGCTTTTTGAAGGGCTTTGCTTTTTAATTGTTGGATCTTTTACTTTATGATTTTATACTACATTCTATGCATTTTTGTAAATTGGGCTAATTCCTGAAGTTTAAGAATTAAATATTGAAAATTAAGTGTAAGCAATATTAATGATCTCATTAGAAATATACTAGCACTATGAACTTTGTTTAATTGAAATAATTTATTACCTTCTGCTTTCAATTTTATTAAGTAATTCTAGTTTCTTCATTATTCAGCATTAAATAGAGTTCTTGAAATTATACAATCATAAGTTTAAAAGTGGGAGTATGCATAGGTGATTTATTTAGGTAACTAAATAAAACTTTGACATGAAAATACAGTTAATGCAGCTTCTGAAATAGTGTTTGGTATCAAAGTGTAGATTTTTTTCACAGTATAGAGTTTTGCAGCTATCTTTGCTATTCAGAATTTTCTCCAGAAAACTAGTCATATTTCTTACAGTGACTCCACACAGTCTCATAAATGAATACATTGTAACCTTACTTATATTTCACAAGAAATACTATTTTGAAGGTATGCTAAATGCAGCCTAATAGCCATTTTTACATACTAGTGATGAAAGAGAAGTAATAAAAGGAGATCTTAAAATTTAGATAAGGTAAATAAAATAAAAATCATTTAAAATAGAACATAAGGGACTACAAAGAATGTACAGACTGTATGGGTACAGAAGAGGGAGTTTTGGGGCTGGCGCTGTGGCATAGTGGGTAAAGCCGCTGCCTGCAGTGCCAGCATCCCATATGGGTGCCAGTTTAAGACCCGGCTGCTCCACTTCGATCCAGCTCTCTGCTATGGCCTGGGAAAGCAGTAGAAGATGGCCCAATCCCTTGGGCCCCTGCTCCCACGTGGGAGATCCAGAAGAAGCTTTGGCTCCTGGATTTGGATCGGCGCAGCTCCGGCCATTGCAGCCAATTGGGCAGTGAACCAGTGTATGGAAGATCTCTCTCTCTCTCTCTCAGCTCTCTCTCTGCCTCTACTCTCTCTGTGTAACTCTGACTTTTGAATAAATAAATAAATATTAAAAAGAGGGAGTTTTGATGATTCATAAAATGGAGAGGATGTATTAGGAGAAAGTTGAGGGTTTTGTGGTTTTTATCTGTTTGTTTTAAAGATTTTAATTTTTTTGAGAGGTAGAGTTATAGAGAGAGGGAGACAGCCAGATTGGGCTGATCTAAAGCCAGGAGACAGGAGCTTCCTTCAGGTCCCCAACGTGGGTGCAGGAGCCCAGGCACTTGGGCCATCTTCTACTGCCTTCCCAGGCCACAGCAGAGAGCTGTATGGGAAGAGGAGCAGCTGGGACATGAACTGGAGCCCATATGGGATGCTGGCGCAACCGGTAGAGGCTTAGCCCACTACACCACTGCACCAACACCTGTTTGTTTTTAAAGCTGGCTGTAAAGAACTGCGCAGAATTTTACCAAGCAAAGATAAGAGATGGTTACATTCAGTTTGGAGGAAAGATGCATAATAAGTATTACATTTTCATAAATGAAACTAAGTAATGAAATAGATAATTCCCAGATTCTGTGCCTTGGTGCGCAGAGGAATAGATAGTGACATCAGAAAAAAGAATTTATCAGAAGGACATGATTTGCAAGAAAGCTAAAAGAGAGTCAAGATAAAGGAAGAAAAAGTTGAAGAATTAATTCCATTGTATTGGAAAATACAGACAGAAGTGTGGTTATGCCTGTGTGTGTGTATGTGCCCATAGGGGATCTTTGATGTCAAAGGGGTAATGAATAAGAATAGCATTACCATGGGACCTTGCAAATTATCTTTTTACTGTTAGTAGGACTAAAAGAGAAAAGTAAATGGTGTCAAAGATTTCAGAGTAGCTGAGAGGTTAAGAGTTACAGAATTTGGGTTCACAGGAGTGGGGGATCCTTAAGCCCAACTTTGGTCAGTTCATTCTATATTTGAGTGCTTTGTGCCCTAGTCAACATTCACCACCCAGACCCTCACATTCTCCAGTTTTGCAAACATACAGTGTATTGTGGTGGAGATGAGCAAGAATTATATACTTGTTAAGAGTATTATTCAATAATGGAAAGACATTTTTCAGACAAATAAACAGGATATATAATCAGACTCCCATTTAGGAAATTAGTCAAAAGGAAAATAATCCTAGTGGGAATAAGGAATAAATTAATGAAAATCTAAAAGATACTGTATAAATGAATTTATTTCACTCCTGTCTAGGTTATAATAATATTTATGGCTTTATAAAGCATAAATAACATATACTGAATAACAAACACAAGTGAAGGGGACACTTCACACAGCAGTTACCTCTGGATATTTGCTTTTCCATTTTGATATTTTTTTGCCAGTTTTTAACTTTTCAGAACTTTGGGATTTTAAAGACTTGCAATAATTAAAGAGTGTTCAAGAAAGTTTCTTTTCATTTCACTTGAGCTAGCTCCAACCTTATCTCCTTGGGGCCACAGTTGACTTGAAAGCTAACAACCTTACAGTCATAGTTGTTATACAATTAACAGCAGCTTAGTAGACCCTGGATGTGAAGAAAGAGTTTTGATTTCCCCAATCAACATCCCCAAAGAGTGATCACCATTTGATCTGTCCACTTGCTGAAAAATCCTGTTAAAGTAGAGGAAGAAGACAGAAAAACAAATGTGAGGAAACAAAACCTTGATTCATAGAATAAATGGGCAGCTGGACTGACGAAATAGAGAATACTCCATTTGAAATGAAAAAGGACATTACTACCAACTGTCTAGAAATAAAAAGGATTATAAGGTAATTATCAACAATTGTGTGTCAACAAGACGAAACAGATGAAGTGGATGAATTCATAGAAGTCTCAAACTACTGAATTTCACTCTAACACATAGAAAATCCGAATAGACTTTGTACGAAAACTAAGGTGGTAATTAAAATACTTCCCACAAAAAGATAACCTAGACCTAGAGGACAGTTAGGAATATAGGTGTAAAAGTCTTTAACAAAAAATACTAGAAAATTCCCTAAACTAGAGATAAAAACAATCGTATGTCATAGACAAAAGGAATTTACTATAGGAATATGAAGTTGAATTTAACATAGAAAAAATTGTTATTAGAATTTGCCTTACTAATAAAGGAAAAAAGCCATATGTTCAGTTCAATAGATGCAGAGATAACATTTGTTAAATTGAACAGTGTATTTGTATTAAAACATTTAGCCTTGGAACTGAAGGGAACTTACTTATCCTGATACAGATCAATTATAAAAGCTGTATAGCTAACATATTTAATCATGGATGACTTTCTCTTTTGAGTCATGAATAAGGCAAGGACTTATTCTCTTTTTGCTTCTATTCAGTATTTTCATTGGCATAAGATGTCCAGAACGGACAAACTCATAGATACAGAGAGTCCACTAGTAGTTACTAAGGATAGAAGAGGGTAGAGTATATAGGAAGTTACTTGTTAGGAGTGAATAAAACATCAGTTTAGTGATGGAGTAGCAACATTGTAAATATACTCATCTACTCTTGTTTGTGTGCTTCATGAGTGTGAAGATTATGGTAATTGAGCTGTATATCAATAAGGGTATTTAAAACAAGCAAGATAAATTTTAGATCTCATTGTTTAATAGGTGAGGACGAAGACCTTTTAGACTTAAAGATACATGTTTCTAAAAAGAAGTTAAAAGTTTTTTTTTTAACAAACTAATAAAGTAGAAGGGAAAATTAAGTAAAATTCTTAACTAGCTTCATTTCTCCAACTCATTTATTTATTCTCCAAGTGTGACTGTTTTCATGCTAATGTACCTTAATTCGACAGTCTTCTAATCATCCTTCCAAACTTGATTGGAAGTCATTTCTGTGGGGAGACTGCTTGAGTGTTGTCTGGTCTGGTCCAGTATTTCTTCTCTGGGCTTATGGTGTACAATCCAGATACCACCAGGATGAATTTACTTGCCTGAGTTCTCCATGATTCTCTGAGTGTTTCAAGGGAAGAATACTGACTGATTTCACTTTCTAGTCAACATGTATAATAGTGCTGATTTCATATTAGGTGACTGAAAAAAAAGGGGGGATACCATGAACAATGAGAAAAAAACAAAATAGAAACAGTTATTCCGTGATAAGGAGAAGCTGAAGAGAAAGGCAAGAAAAATTGGTGACAAAAATAACATCTTTGGGATAATGTTAATTCTGTTTTCTAAACTACTGTAGATGTAGTTATAAAAATTTTCCCCAGAAACCTTTTATCTAGGGTATACAAACATCATGTGTTTCATAAATACAACTTTAGGAACATAGTGATTCTTCTCACTATTCACCCTCCGACATGCACTCCCACCCTTCTTCCTCCTCCATCAGCTATTCCCATTCTTATTTTTTACTAAGATCTATTTTCAATTAACTTTATACACATAAGATTAACTCTATACTATGTAAAGAATTCAACAAATAGTATGAAAACCAAAAGTGTTATTCAACAGTGAAGACAAGAGCTGTTCAAAGTCATTGCATCTCAAAGGATCAATTTCACTTTTATAGATTACCTTTTAAGTGCTCCATTAGTTACCAATATTAGGGAGACCATATGGTATTTGTCATTTTGGGACTGGCTTATTTCACTAAGTGTAATGTTTTCTAGTTGCATTCATTTTGTTGCAAATGACAGATTTCATTTTTCTTTTTACTGTTTTGCAGTATTCCATGGTGTACATAACCCATAATTTCTTCATCCAGTCTTCAGTTGATAGACATTTGGGTTGATTTCAGATCTTAGCTGTTGTGAATTGAGGTGCACAAACTCTTTCATATGCCGATTTCATTTCCCTTGGGTAGATTTCCAGGAGTGGGATGGCTGGGACATATGGTAGGTCTATATTCAGATTTCTGAGGTATCTCCATACTGTCTTCCACAGTGGCTGGATAGTCATAAAACTTTAATGAACAGTTCCTCATAAGTTATAATACTAGTTCATATGCATGGATATATTACTTTTATTAATTTTGGCTGTATTTATATCATTTTAATTTTATTATCTTATTAAATTTCTTATTAAAAAGACAGAAATATATTTGAGCTAGAATTTCTTTGGAGAATTATTAGTTTTTAAATTAAATTTTCTCAAATTCTCTTTAGAGATCTAAGTTTGTAGCCAAGGAATATTTTTCATTCTCTTTTAGATTAAATATAAAGATTTCTAGCCAAAAATTGGTTCAGTTATTAGGAATTCAATATATAGTTTTCCAGGGCCGGTGCTGTGGCTCACTTGGTTAATCCTTTGTCTGCGGTGCCAGCATTCCACATGGGCACCGGGTTCTGGTTCCAGTTACTCCTCTTCCAGGCCAGCTCTCTGCTGTGGCCCGGGAAGGCAGTGGAGGATGGCCCAGGTGCTTGGGCCCTGCACCCACATGGGAGACCAGGAGGAAACACCTGGCTCCTGGCTTCAGATCAGCATAACTCCAGCCATTTGGGGGATGAACCAACGGAAGGAAGACCTTTCTCTCTCTCTCTCTCTCTCTCACTGTCTAACTCTGTCAAATAAATAACAATATATGTATGTATATAGTTTTCCCAACATCTAATGTTAATAGACATATCTTAAGATTGTTTTTAAGTAAATTGAATAATTTAATATTTTATTTACAGAGTTTCTAAAACATAAAGACCCTATAGTTTGGTAAATAGAATTAACTTTTCAAAGCCCAGGATAAAATCACACAAAATCTACTCTCCTCTGGAGTTGAGTCTCTTCATTGGTCCTGTTTAAATAAAAAAAAAAAATTTTCCTTTTAACAATGTTTAAATTGTTATTACTTTAACTATTTCCATCTACTTACTAGCATTGCCTTAGAACTTATTCCAGTTGTGATATTTTGTTCTCATATTATTATAAAGCTGGGAATTGTCTGTAAAACATTATGGTTAGCATAACGGGTAAAGCTGCCGCCTGCAGTACCGGCATCCCATATGGGCACTGGTTCAAGTCCTAGCTGCTCCACTTTTAATCCAGCTCTCTGCTATGGCCAGGGAAAGCAGTAGAAGATGGTGCAGGTCCTTGGGCCCCTGCACCCATATGGGAGACCCAGAAGAAGCTCCTGGCTCCTGGATCCAGATCAGTGCAGCCCCAGCCGTTGCAGCCATCTGAGGAAGTAGATGGAAGACTTCTCTCTCTCTCTCTCTCTCTCTCTCTCTCTGCCTCTCCTTCTCTCTGTATAATTGACTTTCAGATAAATAAATAAATCTTTAAAAAAAACAGTATTGTGGTATTTGTTTGCAGGTATAAAATACTTATAATATGATCTACATTTTTTATATATTCAGAACTTACGTTTGCCTTTTCATCACAGGCAGTGTAGCTATGATTAATAACAGCAATTGCTGATGAATAAAGCTGTAGAATAACATAGAGGTTGGGACTGGTGCTGTGGCACAGTAGGTTAATCCTCCACCTGCAGCATCCCATATGGTGCCGGTTCTAGTCCCGGGTGCTCCTCTTCCAATTCAGCTCTCTGCTGTGGCCTGGGGAAGCAGTGGAAAATGTCCCAAGTGCTTGGGCCCTTGCACCCATGTGGGAGACCCAGAAGAGGCTCCAGGCTCCTAGCTTCAGATTGGCCCAGCACCTACCGTTGTGGCCATTTGTGGAGTGAATTGGTACATGGAAGACCTTTCTCCCTGTCTCTTCCTCTCACTGTCTGTAACTCTGCCTGTCAAATAAATAATTTTTAAAAGAATAATCTATGAAGATTTGTAACCAAATAGAGTAGGCCAGTGTGCGGTGTCAGTGGGTTAAACTGCTGCCTGCAAAGCTAGCATTCCATGTAAGCAATGCTTTTGAGTCCCAGCTGCTCTGCTTCTGATCCATCTCCCTGCTAATACACCTTGGAAAGCAGCAAAAAATGGACCCCTGCCACCTATGTGAGTCACCACTGGAGTTCAAGATTCCTGTTTTAAGCTTTTTGAAATCTCAGCTGTTGTGACCATTTGGGGAATAACCACTCAGTGGATGAAAGAACTGTCTCTCTGTCCCTCCCTGTCTATAACTCTGCCTTTCAAATAAATTAATTGTAAAAGAATAATACACAAGGCTTTAAAATACAGATAACTGAATTCTGGTAGCAAAGTACAAAGAAGAAGTGACACAACATGAATTGCCTCATATAGATGTGATTGTGGGCAGTTTAGTAGCTAGATAGCAATGGCTTATCTGTCCTTGTAGCAGATATATAAATCTGAGACTCAGCATTCTGTGTATAAAAAAGTCGTGTATAATTTTAGATGTTAAAGCTGTTATTTATGCTGTCTTACTAAATCTCTAGTTCACAACAGTGCTGTTTTGGTGTGTATGATTTTTTAATGGTATGAAGGTTGAAGTGTTTAAAATCTCAAGGCAGCATAATATGGGAACCACCTAAACTTTGAAAACGAGTCACCTTCCCAGTTTTTCCAGATCCAGACAGTAGCAAAGAATTAACTGAAAAACCTTGACTTGACCATGATTTTCACCTGACAAGTCTGTTACCCTATAGACTGATGTACTCCAAATGTGTGTGTGTATATTTAAAATACATATATAATAAATAAAATACATATAATTTTATTTTATTTGAAAGACAGAGAGACAGGTCTCTCATGCATTGGTTCACTCTCCAGATGCCTGTGAACATCCAGGTTCCTGAGCAAGGCCATACCCGGAGCCAGGAGCTCTGTCCAGGTCTCCCATGAGGGTGGCAGCGATCCAGCCACTTAAGCTATAACCTGTTGCCTCAAGGATGTGTGTTAGAAGGAAGTTAGGATTGGATACAGAGCCAGGACTTGAACACAAACACTCCAAGACTGGATGTGGGCATCCTTCCGCTGCACCAAATGTCCCCGTACCCCATGTACATTTCTCTTGCTCCTTATGCTAGCAGGCTGGGTACTGATTTTAGATTGTAGAGTAAATGAAACTGCCTTTCAAGGTACATAGGAAATACCGTAGTAAGTGAATTAGTTATAGACATGAGTAGAAGTGAAAGGCAAGGAATTATTAATGCCTGAAAGAGAAAACCATGGGAAAGAAGTGGCACAGCACTGAATCATGGTAAATAATGAATATACTATAAGAGATAGAGATCAGGGTAGTCAAAAGGCTACTGTATGCAGAAAGCTGAATATAATAATGCTATCCATCAGTTATCAACTCCTGATTTGAAGAGAGATTTAGAGAAGAAATGAGAAAAAAAAAAAAACAAAAAAACCATGATTGTCACTGAGAACCAGGACTATTGCTATGAACCTAAGAGGAATCCCATAATTAAAAGACAGAAGGAACCAACCCTAGCAGTAGGAGCCCTAGGTTACTTATGGTTTTCTCCTTGAAACAGTAATTTTTCTAGCCTGAAGGAGAATTAGGGGATGTTAATCCTCCCCTACTATATGGCCCAAGAAATAGAAAAACTACATCAGTCATTGTCTCTCCACTCCGATACCTTGTTTTTTGTTTTTTGTTTGTTTGTTTGTTTGTTTGTTTTTTTAAAGATGGAATAGTATACCTGCATTCCCTTTGATTTTAAGTGCCCACGTCCCACGATTAATTTATCTGGCCAATAAATAGGAAAGGAGGCTTGAACATTACAGCGCTTCTCAATATTTTTCATGTTGTGGAACCCATATAAATTGATACTGATTAACACTAGACAAAGTAGAAGGGATTTGCTTGTGTCTGCCAGCAAGTCTTCATTTTTCTGACCAAAATTATAGTTATAAAAGAGGTTACATACTGAATTTAAATGCAATGAATGTTTTTTTTTTTTAAAGAGGAACTTAAATACTACTGCTAAAATAAATCTTTTGGGGTGAGATTCTGATGCTGTGGGTAAGATGCTTGATAGATACCAGCATCCCCATACTGGACTGCCTGGCTTTGAGTGTCCATTTCTAACTCCACCTTCCTGTTAGTATGTATCATGGGAGACAGCAGATTATGGCTCAACTACTTGGGTCTCTGCCATCCATGTGAGAGACCCAGATGGAGTTCCAGGCTCCTGGGTTTTGCCTGGCTCAGCCTGGCTATTACAGGCATTTGGCGAGTGAACCAGTGGATAGAAGATAAATACTGTGTTTGAAAATCTAGAATTCCCCAAAATCTGTTCCCTGTCTCAATATTTTCTTCAAACTTTTGTTCAAGCTTTAAACAAGGCACTTATATAAATACCTTTCAACATGAGGAATTCTGGGGCTATCACTGTAGTATAGTAGGCTAGGTCTCTGCCTGCAGTGCCAGTATCTCATTTGGATGCTGGTTCATGTCCTAGCTGCTCCTCTTCTGATCCAGCTCTCTGCTTATGACCTGGAAAAGCAGTGGAAGATGGCACAAGGGCTTGGACCCCCGTACCCACATGGGAGACTAGGAAGAAGCTCCTGGCTCCTGGCTTCCGATCCACCCAGCTCCAACTATTGCAGCCAGTTAGGTAGTGTACCAGCAAGTGGTAGATCTCTGTAACTCTGCCTTTCAAATAAATAAATAAAATCTTTTTAAAAATGAAAATGAAAGACTTTCATACTGGAGAATAAATGTTGCTTTCTTTTTTTCTTAGAGATTGACTTATTTTATTTGAAAGTCAGAGTTAGACAGAGAGAAGGAGAGGCAGAGAGAGAGAGGGAGAGAGGTCTTCCATCCGCTAGTTCACTCGCCAATTGGCCACAATGGCCGGACCTGTGCCAATCTGAAGCCAGGAACCGGGAGCTTCCTCCAGTCTCCCATGTAGATGCAGGGGCCCAAACCCTGGGGCCATCTTCTATAGATTTCCCAGGCCATAGCAGAAAGCCTAATGGCAAGTGGATCAGCTGGGAATTGAACCAGCGACCATATGGGATGCCAGCACTGGAGGCAGTGGCTTTACCTGCTAAGCCATAGCTCCAGCCCAATAACAATCTTTTTTTTTTTTTTAAAGAATCTATCATTTTAAGTATTGCAGTATTGAGCATCAAAAGGGGTTCAAGTTCAAATATCTTGCAAAGGCATTCATTTGACTGCAAGTAATATTGCATCCTCTGATCCAAGAACCTCCTTAAAGTTATCATAGATGTGTTTTTTGACACATCTCCCAATATACATGCAGTTTCTATGGAAAAATCCCATTCCTCTACAGCCCTTAGGTTGTCTGAAATCCTACTCCTACTTTGCCTTCTCCATCTTGGCTCAGTGTTTATTTTCATCTGTGGCCAATGCCCTAAGCATCTGAGGCAGACTCCAAGTGAGTGCAGTGGAGGATGGCCCAAGTCCTTGGGCCCTGCACCCACAAGGGAGACCAGGATAAGTACCTGGCTCCTGGCTTCAGATCAGCGCAGTGCACCGGCCGCAGCAGCCATTGGGGGGTGAACCAACAGAAAAAGGAAGACCTTTCTCTCTGTCTCTCTCTCTCACTGTCCACTCAGCCTGTCAAAAAACAAACAAACAAACCAAAAAAGTTAGCCTCAATCGCTCTGGCCAATTCAAAGAGAAGTGCCAAAGAATCACCAGTATCACAGGAGCAGGTTTGGAAGCTTATGGAAATGCATTTTTTCTTGACTTCTCTTATTGGGCATAAGGTCAGTAACAATCTGCAGGTGAGAAGTGAGCTGATAGGAAGCACTGTGTCAGGGCCACAAATAACATTATCATCTTTCCTTTGAGAGAGGATACGGTGAAGATACTTATTTTCCAAACATTCTAGGGTTAACTGCAACTTGGTAATGTCATCTGTGACAATCAAATGGCAAACACCAAAGCAAGTCACATAGGTTTACCTCTCCTGGACACTAGCTGTCCAATCAAAAACTATTTTCTTTAGAACTGGTCCAAGAATTAAAAAAAAAAATCTCTTTACTTTCAGGGCCCAAGTGACTACAAAGAACAGATGCTAATGCTGTAGCTGCACTTTGCTCCTCAATCTTCCCTTTTTTTCAGAGCATGTTCATTGCTATCAATAAAAATTATTCTTGTTTCCAGAATAAATTTATACAGCAATTTTGAAGCCAGCACATTTTTAATATCTTCAAAAGCTGCTTGCCTTGTCTTTGTACTCTTATCCAGGGTTAGGTCAATTAATTCCTTCAACTTGTACTCTGAGTCATCTTGAGGTCCTTCCTCATGAAGGACTTCTTGTCCGTCTTCAGCGACACTGGAAGGATCCTTTGAACCACCGCTCATAGTTTCTGTCAATGCATCGGCATCCCTAAAAGATTGACTGTTTCAATGCTGGCCACTTGCTGCTGTTACATTCACTGCCGCTGCTCTTGAGCCTCTGTCATCACTGCTGCCGTGGTGGGAATTGTGAAATTATGTAACCTCAAAATGGCAGACAGACTTTAAAGACAGGCAGCCATCCGTAGTCCAAATAGTCTACTGGATGCTTGCTATATTTCCTGACAAATATTATAAAAATATTTGACCCTGATTTTGTTCTACTTGAAAAAAAGATGCACCATATTTTTAAAAAATTAATCATGTTCAGTATTGAAGTACATGGAATCCCAACGAACATTCTATGGAGCATTAAGATAGGAGTGGCAATTTGATCATTTGGACATGACAGGTGGCTAAGTTTGTGCTTATAGGATAGCAAACAGTTCAGTGAAACAGTCTTGAGTCAAGTAGTGAGACTATCCAGTAGTAGAATATCTTGTCCGTGTATGTAACATTTTTTTTCTCGAAGACTAATTTATCTTGTAAGAAAGTCATGATCCTCTATTTTTTCTAGTATCACATCTTTATTACTTCCAAGTACTTCATCTTCTTACAAATTTATTTATTTTTCAGCTCATCTGCTGTAAAGAATGATTTATTTCTTTTATGTAAATTCAACATATAAAAACATTTTTTAGATAATGTGAGTGGCATAATTTTACTCTATGCTGTCACTTTAAAAGTAATGAACCCTAATTCATAGTAGCACAACAGTGTACCTCATCTGAAGGAAAATGCAAAATTCCTTCTTTCACCAAAAATAATTATTTAGAATTGATCAAATGGTATTTTGGAACTTGGTAGTAGTAAATATTTTATATGAAATCATTGAGGTAAATCTGTACCTTTCTTATATTTCTTTAAAGTATATCAATATTAATTATTTATATACCTATATAGATTGTAATGGAATACAGAGACACTGAATTAATTTCACTTAGAAATATGAATCAAAATAATGAAACTTCTTATGCTCTGTTGGAATGGTGTTTACTGTTATTCCAAGTGGTGGTATCATTCAAACTAAAACAGTTTTTTAAAAAACTTCTGCAAATCTGATTATTTTGTATCACTTCTACCAAAGTCCATGTTAGTGGGAAACTGTGGTCAGACAGGATGTGTGAGGATTCTCTTTACCATCATCAAAATCATTTCAATTCCAAAAATTTGCCCCCCCACAAAAAATCTCATGGTATTTAAGTTTAATAGCTTTTAGCTTTCAAATCATTGGGGTGGGCATGGAACTGAAGAATAAAAACAAAACAAAATAAAACAAAAAAACAGAGAAATAAAGGATGTCCTTGTACCTTTTTCCTGTCTCTACATCAACTGATTGAGGTACCTCTATGTGTGATGAAGTTCTACAGAGTGAACAAGTCTTGTTTTGGGTCTAGAACTAGCACAGCCAACAGTAGTGGTTTGGAGACTCCTGCTGATTTTCTTACCCCTGTATCTTAAAAATCTAGACATTGAGGCAGTTGTGTTGCCACTCTCATTGTTGAGAATGGTGCACAACTTAGACCCTTACGTTTCCTTGATGATCTTGATAATTAGTGTTTGTTCTAAGTTTTGAACTTCTTGATTGACAGCTTCACCTATAATAGACTTTTCCATTTTTTTCTTAGATTGTTTTCAGGACAAAATGTGGCATTAGCTCTATAGACAGTATAGCAGTGGATGATATTTCCTTTCTAGACTGTTCCCCCTTTCTTAACCCAGACAGAAAGTACACTGCTCAAGAATTCATGTATGCTAACAAGCACTGCATTACAGAGGATGGACTGTGAATGACCGTGCTGATAATAGATTACTTTCATTTGCAGTAAGTGGAAGTGTCCTGCTCCCTCACTGTTGTCTTTATCTCCAACAAACTTATGCAATATGGTGTGTTCATTTTTGAAGCATACAGGATTCGTATATCTCAGTAACAGAGGAAGGTGAGATGATTGGACTATTTAATTACATTCCTTTATGCTTATCAATACTTAGGACCATAATTCATTTAAAACTAGCTGATGGCTTTGGTATTTGTGAAGTAATTGGAAAACAAGTGTCTTCAAAGATAGAATGGAAACAAGTATTTACGACATGGAAACATTTTTCTAAAGATCAACAAAATGTTGATCAAAGTTGATTTATGTGGGTCTGGCGAGCCTCCATCTGAGAGGGTTGATTTTACTTTGTGTAAATAATCATGTGACAAGCAGCTAAAAGAGAAAAACAAAAAAAAAAAGTTTGATAAAACATCAAGTAAAGTGATCTTCCAAGGAAAATAAACATCATGGATGTAAAATTGTTTAGGAGATCAATTCATAAAAACAGCACCTATTAAAACATCCTTAGCTTAATGAGCCATGTGTGGTCATTTGGGTAAACTTTTAAAATTACACAACATGGTTCAATTGTTGCCTCATTTCACTGTAAATGAGGTGAATATAAATTGTCAGGATAAAGTCTGACAAATTGTAAACCTTAGCATAGTTTCAGAGCTACAGTATTATGGTTGGATATTATTTGTTTCTTGAAACCAAACTTGTAATATCAAGAACAGTTTTCCATAAGAAAATTTTAAGTGCTCATATTTGAGAACCTCTGACTTTCAAAACTATTTTTATTTACTAATTTCCATTTTTAAAGATTTGTTTATTTACTTGAAAGTCAGAGTTTACACAGAGAGAGAAGGAGAGGCAGAGAGAGAGAGAGAGAGAGAGAGAGATCTTCCATCTTCCATCTGCTGGTTCACTCACCAGTTGGTCACAATGGCTGGAGCTGGGCCAATCCAAAGCCAAGAGGAGCTTCTTTTGGCTCTCCCACAAAGGTGCAGGGGCCCAAGCACTTGGGCCATTTTTTACTGCTTTCCTAGGCCATAACAGGGAGCTGCATTGGAAGTGGAGCAGCCAGGACTCGAACCAGCACCTATATGGGATGCTAGCAATGCAGGCAGAGGCTTTATCCACTAAGCCACTGCACCAGCCCCCTACTAATTTCCATTTGCTCCTCACTGAAACCCTGAGAGGTAAGTATGCTGGGACAGATACTGTTAGTGCTTTCCCTGTTTGAAACTATCAGCAAGAGTGGCTAAGATTTTGTCTAAGTTCATGAAAGTATTACTGACATAGTTGGTCTTAGAATCCAGTAACATTCATTTATGATCTGTTGCTTTGCCCAAGCTACAGTTACACTTATATGTGAAACTGAATTTTAACAAAGGTTGTAGAAGTCTTCTATTACATGTTTCTTTGTTGTTTTATGGATTATTTCCAATGATATCCATTTTAATCGCAGAGGTCAAACAAAGATAATTGGCTAATATTGAAATTGTGTTTATTATTTATCTTTACCTTATGAATATTTTTGCTACATTTTTAGTTATATTTTTCATTAAATATTTGCACAGTTTCTTCATTGGTACTTTCATTTGAATATTACATAAATATGTCAGGTTATCAGTTAAATAAGGCATTATAGTTTTGAATTTTATTTTTTACATTAAAAATGTATCTTTTTCTAACTCATGCCAGGGGATCCCAATACAATCCCATCAAGGTGGCATGTACCAATGCCATCTCACTAGTCCAAGTGATCAATTTCAGTTCACAATTGATCACACTGATAGGTCTAAGAGTCAAAGGGATCACACAAACAAGACTAGTGTCTGCTAACAGTAGCTGATAGAATCAAAAAGGGAAGGAACGATCCATCATGGGAAGCGGGATACACAGTAGACTCATAGAATGGCAGATGTCCTAAATAGCACTCTGGCCTCAGAATCGGCCTTAAGGCATTGGATATGGCTGCAGAGCCCCTCAGAGTATTTTAGGCATGGAAAGCCAAGACACCCTGTAAAAAAAAAAAAAAAAAGACCTAAATGGAAGATCTCTGTGAGTGAGATCCCAGTGGAAAGAACGGGGCCATCAAAGAAGGAGGTACCTTTCTCTGAAGGGAGGAGAGAACTTCCACTTTGACTATGACCCTGTCTGAATAAGATCGAAGTCGGCGAACTCAAAAGGCTTCCATAGCCTTGGCAACTCATGACTAGAGCCTAGGGTGATTACTGATGCCATAAACAAGAGTGTCAAATTGTTAAGTCAACAACAGGAGTCACTGTGTACTTACTTCTCATGTGGGATCTGTCCTTAGTGTGTTGTCCAATGTGAAGTAATGCTATAACTAGTACTGAAACAGTGTTTTACACTTTGTGTTTCTGTGTGGGTGCAAACTGTTGAAATCTTTACTTAATATATACTGAATTGATCTTCTGTATATAAAGATAATTGAAAATGAATCTTGATGTGAATGGAATTGGAGAGGGAAAGGGAGATGGGAAGGGTGTGAGTGGGAGGGAAATTATGGGGAGGGGAAGCCATTGTAATCCATTAACTGTACTTTGAAAATTTATATTTACTAAATAAAAAATAAAAAATGTATCTTTTCTCAGAAACAAATATTTCATGTATTTTTAGGACATGGACATCTATTTCTAGGTAAATTTTTCCTGAACACTTTGTATGCAGGCTCTAAGTTGCTGAATGTTTGCATGACTTCCTTTCTGTGTTTAGGAAAAGATGCTGATATATTAAAGGGGGGTCAGAAATACATTGGAAATTTAGAGCCTTGATATTTATTTTAGCATAAAGCTCATCGACCTTTGGGAGAGTGAGTGGTAGTAGAGGGTGCTTTTTGGTGATTTGATTGCCAGATTTCTCTTAAGTTTTGAGTGTCCTCTCTGAGTCAGTAACACTATAGCTAGAAGGCCAGATTAGTTCCAGATATTACATATAGAAAAGAAAACAATTTCTGCTGCTTCGAATGAATACCCAACCAAAAAATCTTGGATTAAGCCCTAAATGTAACCTGCATTTTGACATTGGTTCTAATTACATAAAAACGAATTGTTTTAATATGTCATTGTATATTTTTATTATGCATGTTAAGAAATTCAGCTGTATTCAGATTTCAAATGGTATGTTTTAATTATAGAGTGGCTAGAATATTCTCTATGAATTATGAGTGGTGCTATTATGTTGCATATTATAAACTTTAATTTAGTTTTATCTAGACTGAGAAGAATAGGAAGAAAAAAATTAAGGTAATCACCTTAGCAACTGATTTCAGTAGTTTGGCTGGCAAATAACCAAGTCTACAGGGTTATTGTTTTAATTTTTTGAAAAATACTAGTTGAACATGTATTACAACTATAGAAACCTTTGAATTTTATTATGTAAAAAAGCACCTTCCAGGAGTAGCAGAAATAATGAAAAAAAGCAAATATTTTTAAAGCCATGGGCCTCTCCTAATGGAAAACATCTATTAAAGCACAGATTCCTACTGTTTTACTCTAAAAGACTAATCTACCAGAAAAATGACAATTTTATTGTCTTTATAATTTGAATATTATTACTAATATATAGGGAATAGTAAAAGTGATTTGAATATTTAAGCACTAAAAAACCTTGCTTGAACATAATTTGATATTCAGGCTCCTTAGGGAAACAATATTTTTGTTTCTCTATACTTTCTAATTATTGTTATTTATGAGTATTGTTGACACACAATTGAGAATATCTGAGGGCCTCTCCCATAATTTCATTCTGCACTGTAATTAAAGATACAGAATATTTGATCAACATAATTAGACAATACCTTGAACCTAAAGAATATATGTAACAGCAGTTACCTACCGCAGGTGTCTTCTCTTCAAGTACACAGAGAACAGTTTTTAAAAAATACAGTTTTAAACATAAGCAAAATTCAAAGTTTTTAATGTGTTAAAGTCTCAGGGTATGTCTTCTTATTAGGCTAGAAATTAATCACAAGCCAATACTTAGAAAATGCCTATTGATTATGACAAATATAATTTTAATATTTTTGCCTTCTGTCCCCAAATATATAAGTTAAAAAATGTTTTGAACCAAAAAGTATTATAATACCACATAGCAAAACTTTGAGATCTCTGTTAAACCAATACTTAAAGAATAATTTATAGTTTAAATCTTAATGAAGTAATTAAGAGTGTAAATTAATGATAGAGCACGAATCTTAGAGATGATTTGGAAGACGTAAAAATTTCAAAATATTCTATCAACAGAAATGGATAAGGCAGAAATATTAATTTAACACATGTTCATTGAACAATTATGTCAGACAATGTTTGAAACATGTATACATCATGAAATGAAACAATCTCATTTCTATTGAGAATATATCATATACTTCTGTGTTAAACTGAAAATATCACTTCTCCATGTGTCCTCTCTCTCATATATATATGGAGAGATACACATATATAAGAGTACTTTAAAAGTTCGTGGAAAATGGAATGAAAATATAAGCTTATTTTGGTGCAAGATTTCTGAAGCCAATCATTGGTTTTCATATTTTCCATGGAGTTTTGGAACATGCATCATGTGGGTATGTCTGTATATGTGTATATACACACAGCTGTATATAAAGAAGTATGTGTTTGTAAGTAAATTACAGTTTTCTTAAAGGTGGTAGTGATAGGAAAAAAATACAAAAGACAATCATAGGTGAAAGTCAAATTGAAATATTACTTAGCAAGGCAAGGATAGACCTAAAAGAAAGCTTATTTAAGCAACTAATTACAGAGAGTCTGAGGCTTGTTATTTTCCCTTTTAATTTTTTAATTATAGCCATCTTAGGGGTATGAATTGAAATATCGCTATTTCGATTAACATTTCCCTAGTGACTAATGATGTTGAGCATCTATTCTTGAACTTATTGGCCATTTGTGTGTCCTCCTGGGAGAAATACCTGTTGAAGTCTTTTGCCTTTTTTTTTTTTTTTAAATAGGGCTGTGTGTTTTATGTTATTATAGGAGTTCTTTATTCTGGATATTAAATCTTTATCAAATAAATGATTTGAAAATATACTTATGCTCTAGGTTTTCTTTAAAAATTTTGTTTTAAGACTTTATATTACATAAATATTTTAAATTCATGATAAAACTGAGTGGAAAATACTGAGTGTTTCTATATACCCCTTTCCCTTAAACAGACACACAGCCTGCCCTGCCATCAGCGTCACATGCCAGAGTGACTTGCTACATTTGCAGCTCATTATCACCCAGTGTCCAGTGTAAGTTTCATTCCTGGTGCTAATCATTCTATGAGTGTTGACAGATGTACACATTAGTACAGTATAATGCAGCATAGTTTCATTCTCTTAAATATTTGGTTTTTTCCTACCCATTCTTCCTTCCCCTGAGACCCTGTCAGCTAATTTTTTTTCTTTTACTGTGCTCATAATTTGTCTTTTCAGAATGTCATGTGGTCAGAGTCAGGGAGTATGTAGTCCTTTCAGATTGCCTTCTTTTACTTATTAATAGGCATTTAAGTTTCCTCCTTGTATTTTCTTGTCTCAACAGTTCATTACTTTTTAGAACTGAATGATACTCTGTTTTATGAACATACCACAGTATGCTTACCCATTCACCCACTGAAGAGCATCGCGCCTGATTCTGAATTTGGCGATCAAAAAAGCTGGTATAAACTGAAAGTGCAGGGTGTGTGTGTGTGTGTGTGAGAGAGAGAGAGAGAGAGTCTGTCTGTGTGTGTTTTTTCTTATAGCCTTTCAACTCCTTTAGGTATATAGTAGAGCATGACTTCTTGGTTTAGATCAGTAAAAACTACCTGGCTATCTTCCAAGGTGACTACCAACTGTACCCACACTAGTAATGAATCAAACTTATTATTAATTCACATCCATACCACCATTTGATGTTTGCAATATTTGAATTCTAGCATCTTAATATATATCCTATGGTAATTCTTCCTTTTTTAAGATTTCCAATTTCTGATAACATGTGATCTTGAACTTTTTTTTGTATGCTTACTCTCCATCTGTATATCTTCCTTGAATAGGCATCTGTTTAGATCTTTTCTTATCTTAAGTGAGTTGTTTTCTTCTTTTTGAGATTTAACAGTTCTCTCACATTCCAAGTAACAGTCTTTCTCAAATGTCCTTGCCAATATTTCATGATTTGTCTTCTAATTCATTTTACAGTCTCTTACAAATCATCAATTTTTTAATTTGAAGAAGTCTAGATGATTGGTTATTTCTTTCATGGAGTGTGCCTGTAGTGTTGTGTTCAAGTTTTCATGATAACTAAAGGTCATCTAGATTTTCTCATGTTATTTTCTAGTTTTTTTTTAATATGATTTGGTATTTTACATTTAGCTGTAAGATCTGTTATTGTGTTATTGAGTTAATTTTTGTTATAGATACAAAGTCTGTGACTAGATAGGTTAACTTATATGTAAATGTCCTTTTTTTTTTCAGCCCTGACTAGTAAAAAGTCTTGTGGTGGGCATTTGACATGACATTTCTGCCACTTGGGACACTGGCATCCTGTATCACAGCGCCTGTGTTCAGAGTCCTGACTCTACTTCCAATTCCAGCTTTCTCCTAATGTGCATGCTGAGAGGGAGCAGGCGAAAGCTCAAGAGCTGGGTACCTGCAACACAGGCAAATGGCACATTGACATCTGGGTTCGTGGCTGTAGCCCTAGGTGTCATGGGTACTTAGGGAACAAATCACTGGATAGAGATTGATCTCTTTCTCCCACTCTCCCTCTCTGGCTTTCTGATGATCTGCCGCAATACAAAAGATAAAATTGGGAAGAATTGCTATCCTGACAACACTGATTATCGCTGACCATGAATGTGGAATGCCTCTTCATTTTTTAAAAAAATTTTTATCATAGCTTTGTAGTTTTCCTCATATAATTTTGTAGGTGTTTTGTTAGACATTTTGGTGGATTGCTAGTTGAAGTGGTGTTATGTTTTAATTTAAAAAAGACATTTGTCCCCTTCTGTAACATCGGAAATTCGTAGGCTTCTATGTATTGATCTTGTATCCTAGATTCTTCCTACAACTACTCATTAGTTCTAGGATGTTTTCTTTTTATAGTTTTTTCACTCTGATTTCTACATAGGCAATTCTATCCTATATTACCATAAGCAGTTTTATTTCTCCTTTCTCCATCAGTGTAATGTTTACGTCTTTTTCTTGGTTTATTGAACTACTTAGAACTACCAGTATGGTATTTAAAAGGTGCTGGGAAAGCATATAGTGTTTCCATCTTAAGAACGATGTTACCTGTGGGGCCGGCGCTGTGGCTCAGTGGGTTAATGCCCTGGCCTGAAGCCCCGGCATCCCATATGAGCACTGGTTCAAGTCCCACCTGCTACTCTTCCAATTCAGCTCTCAACTATGGCCTAGGATAGCAGTAGAAGATGGCCCAAGTCCTTGGGCCCCTGCACCCGTGTGGAAGACCCGGAAGAAGCTCCTGTCTCCTGGCTCCTGGATTTGGATTGGCACAGTTCCGGCTGTTGTGGCCAATTGGGGAGTAAACCAGCAGATGGAAGACCTCTCTCTCTCTCTCTCTCTGTGTGTGTAACTCTGACTCTCAAGTAAAAAATAAATAAATCTTAAAAAAAAATGATGTTCCTGTTGGTGGTTTGTAGCCATTCTTTATTATTTATTTATTTATTCATTTGACAGGCAGAGTTATAGACTGAGAGAGAGAGACAGAGAGAAAGGTCTTCCTTCCATTGGTTCACCCCCCAAATGGCTGCCATGGCCAGAGCTGCACCAATCCAAAGCCAGAAGCCAGGTGCTTCCTCCCAGTCTCCCATGCAGGTACAGGAGCCCAAGCACTTGGGCCATCCTCCACTGTCCTCCTGGGCCACAGCAGAGAGCTGGAGTGGAAGAGGAGCAACAGGACTAGAACCGGTACCCACCCATATGGGCGGAGGATTAGCCAAATGAGCCACAACGCCCGCCTGTAGCCATTCTTTATAAAGTTAAGGAAGTTCTCTTCTATTTATAATTCACCGAAAGATTTTATTGTGAGTGTGTGCTGGATTTTATCAAATGTTTTTTCTCTAAATCTTAATGTAGTTATAGGATATTTCTCTTTTAACTTGGATTATAACAGATTACATTATTTGATTTTTAAAAGGTTTTTTATTTATTTGAAAGAGTTACACAGAGAGAGAAGGAGAGATAGAGAGAGAGAGAGAGAGAGAGAGAGAGAGAGGTCTTCCATCCACTGGTTCACTCCCCAATCGGCCACAATGGCCGGAGCTGCACTGATCCAAAGCCGGGAGCCAGGAGTTTCTTCCAGGTCTCCCACACAGGTACAGGGGTCCAAGGACTTGGGCCATCTTCTACTGCTTTCCCAGGCCATAGCAGAGAGCTGGATTGGAAGTGGAGCAGTGGGTGTCGAACCGGCATCCATATGGGATGCTGGCACTGCAGGCAGTGTCTTAACCCACTACGCTGCATCGCTGGCCCCACATTATTTGATCTTTAAATGTCTGACCAGCCCTGCAAACCTAGAATCAGTCCCATTTGGTAATGTTACATAATTATGTTTGCATGTCATTTAGTTTTGTTTGCTAATATTTCATTGAGGGTATTTTATATTTATAGTCATGAAAGATACTGGTCTTTGGTATTTGTTTTGTAATAGTTTTGTTTGGTTTTCTTATTAGAGATAATGCTGAGCTCATAGAATGAGGAAGTGCTTTCTCTGCTTTTGCCTTTGGGAAGAGATTGGAAAGAATCTTCCTACCATTTTTAGGTTGCTGTTTTCTTGGTTCAGCTTTTGCTTGCTGGTTGTGAATTTTTGACTGCCTTCCTGAGTTTTGATGACCTTGATTCTGAATTTTATGTTTTTATTTTGATGTCTCTGTGTCTGAGCATGGAGCTGCTTACTTCCCATTTTATTGAGGCCATTGCTGATTTTGTAGAAGACTCCCAACCTACAGGTCTGCCATCCATGATGCCCCTCAACCACTCTAAAATTGGTTTGTGACACGTATTTCCTAAACGTAGCTACAGGTCTTTTGAGTGTATCAGGCATTTTTTAAGCCATAAATGTATCCTTTCTGGGAAGATGTTTTTCCTGTCACAGCCTTCAGAAAGGATTTAAAGCTTTACCCTTGGAGTCAGCTTTACCCTAAGGGCCTACCTTTGTGATGTAGCCTTGGGATTGGCATTTTCTTGAAATTATGTTTTAATATTCATTACTTTGAAGTGATAAAATAATTTCTTCTTCCAAATTTGTAACTCAGAATTTCTGAGCTCTTTTTGTCTTCTTAAATGCATTTATTAACTAGTCAGTTCTTTTATCAGGTTAGATTTTTTCATGTGTGTTTAATTAGATATATCAACAACCAATTCATTGTTCAAAATTTTGCCCAGAAATCTACTCACACAAATTTGCAGTTTAATTCTATGCATTTTATGATTCATACAATTTTTTAAAGATTTATTGATTTACTTGAAAGTCAGAGTTACACAGAGAGTAAGAGAGGCAGAGAGAGAGAGAGGTCCTCTATCTGCTGGTTTACTCCTCAGTTGGCCACAACGGCCAGAGCTGTGCCCATCCAAAGCCAGGAGCCAGGAGCCTTTTTCAGGTCTCCCATGCAGGTACAGGGGCCCAAGGACTTGGGCCATCTTCTGCTTTCACAGGCCATAGGAGAGAGCTGGATTGGAAGTGAAGCAGCCGGGACAAACCGGCACCCATATGGGATGCTGGCACTGCAGGCGGCTGCTTTACCTGCAACGCCACTGTGCCAGCCCCAATTTATACAATTTTGAAGATAACACATTTATCAAATATTTTAATGTTATATTTGCATTAATCTACAACTTTATCACCTATGACAGTTACCTGTGTTCTATCATCCAGGCCCAGAGCTATTGCCACAAATGGTAGGTGATTTTTATTCTAGTATACTGCTATAGCTACTACTTTCTTTGTAAATGGGCCTTTCTACAAGAATGTTAGAAATTATTGTAAAATTCAGTGTCAATTTACAAAATATATTTGTCAGTCCATAAGTGGCCAATTCACATAATTTGGGTTTAGCTTAGTAGAACTTAGCTCTAATGTTTGGGTCAAGCCTAGGTCTACATCTCATATTTCTGACCTAGCTTGGGCCAGTGGCTACCCAAGGCTTTTCTTCTTAGAGCAGAAAATAGGAACACGGGGTCACAAACCCAAACTATGCATGCCTTTCAAATTATTTTTGCAGCAACATAAAGTTAGTTTTTAACTTTATTTTCCATACACTTAAAAATTTTTCTACATATTTCCAGTCCCTATCAAGGACATGCATTCAGATATCCCCTTGGATATAACAAGTCATGTAACCATTCATCAATCAGTGGAGTGAGGATGCCTATATTAGGAGGAGAAGCAATGTTTGATAAGCAGTAAATTGAACTCTTTATCAGTTACTACAGAGCAGCATGATTAGAGTTACAGCAATATATTCAACATATTTTGTTTTCCTACTGGATGAAATGTCTTCAAAATGATTTCACATTTTCAAGAGATTCTTGTTTATTTGAAAGGCAAAATGGGCCAGCGCTGAGGCTCACTAGGCTAATCCTCTACCTGTGGCACCGGTACCCTGGGTTCTAGTCCCTGTCAGGGCACCGGATTCTGTCCCGGTTGCTCCTCTTCCAGGCCAGCTCTCTGCTGTGGCCCGGGAGTGCAGTGGAGGATGGCCCGAGTGCTTGGGCCCTGCACCCCATGGGAGACCAGGAGAAGTACCTGGCTCCTGGCTTTGGATCAGCACAATGCGCCGGCAGCAGTGGCCATTGGAGGGTGAACCAATGGCAAAAGGAAGACCTTTCTCTCTCTCTCTCTCTCTCTCTCTCTCTCTGTCTCTCTCTCTCACTGTCCACTCTGCCTGAAAAAAAAGAAAGAAAAAAGAAAAAGCTTTCTGTTGAGAAGATTGAGCTTTTATTGCATTAATTATTTCCTAGTCAGCATACCTGGATTTTAATAATGAGCATAATTTGTGTTTTCATTGTTTAAATTATTTGAGAGGAAGAGAGAAAGAGACAGAGAAGAGAGACAGAACTCCCATTTCCTGGTACATTTCCTAACTACCCACAACAACCAGGTTGAAGCCAAGGGCCAGGAACTTAATCCAGGTCTCCCACATGTTTGGGAAGGATCCAAGTACTCTGGCTGTCACCCCTAGCCTCCCAGGGTGTATGTACATTAGCAGGAAGCTGGAATCAGTTGAGAGCAAGACTGAAGAAACTAGGCATTCTGATACAGAATGGCTTAACTGCTAGGACTTCCCCATGTTTTGGTTTTAAAAATCTTTCTGTATATGTTTCCTTGATGAATTTAATTGATTCTAATATTTCAGATCAAGATTTACTAGGTGTGTGTTTGGGGGCCTAATAGAATTTATTGGAGATTATCAGAAGATATTAAAAAATGGCCATTTGTGTAAGGGATGACTGACCTTTTCTCTAATAATGCCTGGCCACAGGGCCCCAAACAACATAACCAAAAAAAAAAATTAAACTATAAAATAATGTGACAACTAGATCAATTTTTCAGTGTACGCAGTAAATGGGCAGAACTCCCCTTTTAAACCAAACTAAAAAAAATAGATAAAAAGTTAAACTAACGACCTCAAAGTATACAAACAGGTCACCACAGTTGATCTTACCTAAAGGGCCATAGTTCTCCTCATGGGCACGGTCTTAATTCGCAGGAAAATACTAAGTGTCAGAATTTGCCCATGACCATAATTTTTCTAGCTCACCCTGATATTAAAAAAATCTCCAAAAATCAGGGTTGGGTTGGGCACCCCCTTGACTGGCATCATAGAGGCTGCCTCCATGGTCCACTTTATTAGAGACCAGGGGAATGAGGAGCAAGCTAGCAGCAGGAGCAATGTAGGGATGGGCAACAGGCCAATCAATGGCTGCTTTACACGGTGATCTGCCATCAAGGAGACCCAGCAAGGCCAGTGCACCCCAAACCTGTGCACCTGTTGCTGATATAAGAAGCCAGGGCGTCGGGCAAGCAGCTGTCGTAACAGCAAATGCCTTCTGTCAGCCGTGCCAAGAGCACAGCCACTGGACACGGAACTGCCCTGGGTGTTGAAGGACTCCTTGTTCAGAACTACAGACCCTGTGGCCCCCGAGCTAAAAAGCCTTTGGCTCTGCCCCCAGCTTCCAGCTCCAGCCACTGCTATTGGGGATGGCTTAGGGTCAGTAAAACATAAGTTGCCTATTTCTATCAGTCTCCTATTTAACTCTCCTAGTCCAGCCATGTAATGCGAGTCAACAGGGTGCCTCCCTTAAAGGAGATTTGCATCTCTTACAATTTTCTTAACAGCACCCCATGGATAGGTCTGGGCCTCACACACCCTGCCAGGCCTTAAAAGTCTATCCAATAGTATTAAACTTAAAAAGCCCTCCCTGCCAGTTCCAGGGGAACGTGGTCCCCTCCACTCCTGTACTGAGACTATAGATGCTTCTGTTTACACCATGTGTTTTTAATGCCCTTATTCATTTTGTCTCTAACAGACTAAAGCTGTTAACTCCAAATGGTCGTCAGACAAGGCTTCCAGCCCATTCCACTGGACAACCTGAGCAGCCTTCTGGACCGAGCAGCACAGTCTTTCCAAGGCCACTGTTACACACCATAAGACAGGTAGCAAGAGGAAATACCCAAATCCCCCTTGACGCCCACATGCCAGCTTTGAAGAAGTTACAGAAAATGGAACTCCATCCATAATCCCAAAGAAGAATTTTGGGTATACCTCTTGAGGAGAAAATGTTAGGTAGAAAGTCAGTTATGAGCTTATGTGTGTGTAACATAAAGGCCTACAGAAAAGACATCTATGTCCAGCCTCCGGATCTCCATTCTCCAGGGAGTCTTGCTCACCCTTCCTCTAAACTCTGGATGGCGCCAGCTAGGCTTCCTCCACCCAGATGTCGGTCAGCTGGCTGCAGGGGTGGATACCTGGGACCTGCCTGACTTAGATGTAGGGAACCCTATCCCCATGGCTGACTACACTACTCTCCTTGCTAGCAGGTCCCCTGGTCATTCTGCTCCTAATTGTTACCATTGGACCTTGCATTTTAAATAGACTTGTAACCTTTTTTAGGGAACAAATTGGAAATGTTAAACAATGTTAAATTTATGCTAATTCAGCAGCAGTATGCCACTCTCCAGAATTCTGAAACTGATAATCTCTAGGATTAGAGATTGTGCCAACAGGAAGTGGGGAATGAAGTAGCACCTTGACAGTAGGGACTCCATTTTGGAGCACTTGAGACTCCATTCTGGGAAAGTAAATTCTGGGAAAGTAACCCCCCCCCCCCCACCGTGAGACTCTGGTCTGAAACTATGATCTCAAATAGTCAGACATTAGCAGTGCACTACATCGCCCTTGACAGAGCACAGAAAACCCCTAGCATGATTGCTCAAGCTTGAAAATAGAAAGGTTGCACCTGGGTTAATGATAAAGACATGATTTGTCTATGTCTTACATATAATTTGGATTAATGTCAAGATCATAAATGATAATTGTATGATTGTAACTGGTATTGTCAAGATTATGATGGATATTAATTTCACCTAGGTCTTAGGTTATGTTGACCCCAGTAACTATGTACTCTCTTTTTGATCTTAGCAACCATGTATAGCAACCATGCATCCCCCCCCTCCCGATTTTGCGGTTTTTGCCTTTATAAACCCTATGCTGTAGTTCCTCAGGGCTGCTCTGTTCTGGTTTGATCAGAGAGCCCCAGCATGCTGGAAAAAAAAAAAAAAAAAAAAAACCCTTAAAAAAATGACCATTTGTTCTTTCAAATACTTTAGCCAGCTTCTGTTCTAGTTACTTAAGATAATGCCAGGATAAACATGAGAATACTTGAAAAAGTTCATGCCAAGACAGAATTGTAATTTTTTTTAAAGATCTATTTATTTATTTGAAAGAGTTACACGGAGAGAGGAGAGGCGGAGAGAGAGAGGTCTTCCATCTCATGGTTCACTCCCCAGTTGGCCGCAACGGCCGGAGCTGCGCTGATCTGAAGCCAGGAGCCAGGAGCTTCCTCCGGGTCTCCCACACAGGTGCAGGGCCCCAAGGACTTGGGCCATCTTCTACTGCTTTCCCAGTCCATAGCAGAGAGCTGGACTGGAAGTGGAACAGCCGGGACTTGAACCAGTGCCCATATGGGATGCTGGCACTGCAGGCCAGGGTGTTAACTTGCTGTGCCGCAGTGCCTGTGCCACCAAGTTAGAATTGTAAACTTGGTTTGGTATAAGAAAATTTTTATAATCCATGCTCAGTTTTTTCATGATATACGTGTTCCATAAACTTTTTGGCAGCTCCACATATATACAGATTTTCTACTTTAATTCTGATTGGCGGTTGGGGAATGGGAAGGAGGGTTACAAACATATAATAAATAACATAATCTATACATTTACTTATTTCCTGGTTATAAAGTCTCTAGCAAGAAGGTAAAATAGGAAACAGAAAGAAAATGCTTGATAGCCCTGACTGCTAATGGACAACTTAATATATTATCCCTCATAGTATTTTTTTTTGTCTGTTCTACTTAATATGACTGGTTTAATTCTGTAATTATCACACAGTTATTCTTAAGTGTTGAAAATTAACTGAAATGTGATCCCTGTTAAACATAAAAGTGGGAATAAGAGAGGGAAGAGATGTATAATTTGGGGCATGCTCGGGCTGACTTGCCCCAATTGGTAGAGTTGGAAACATACCAGGGGATTCCAATTCAATCCCATCAAGGTGGCATGTGCCAATGCCATCTCACTATTCCAAGTGATCAATTTCAGTTCACAATTGATCATAATGAAAGGACTAAGAGTCAAAGGGAGCACATAAACAAGTCTAGTATCTGCTAACACTAACCAATAGAATAAATAAAGGGGAGAGTGATCCAACATGGGAAGTGAGATACTCAGCAGACTCATAGAATGGCAGATGTCCTAAATAGCACTCTGGCCTCAGAATCAGCCCTAAAGGCACTCGGATCTGGCTGAAAAACCCATGAGAGTATTTCAGGCATGGAAAGCCAAGGCACTCTGGCAAAAAGATCTCTGTGAGTGAGATCCCAGTGGAAAGAACAGGTCTTCAAAGAGGGAGGTGCCTTTCTCTGAAGGGAGGAGAGAACCTCCACTTTGACTATGACCTTGTCTAAACAAGATAAGAGTCGGAGAACTCAAGGGGCTTCCATAGCCTTGGAAACTCATGACTGGTGCATAGGGAGATTATTGATGCCATAAACAGGAGTGTCAATTTGTAAAGTCAACAACAGGAGTCACTGTGCACTTACTCCTCATGTAGGATTTCTGTCCTTAATGTGCTGTACACTGAGGCTTAATGCTATAACGAGTACTCAAACAGTATATTTCACTTTGTGTTTCTATGGGGGTGCAAACGATTGAAATCTTTACTTAATGTACACTAAACTGATCTTCTGTAAAAAAAAAAAAAAAAAAAAAAAGAAATTATCAATTCCCAACTTGACTCTCACTGGGATTAAACATGACAATAGGTCTGATCTGATTTCATCATGATTTAAAAAAAAAAATCATCTATTATTTTTCACTTTATGTTTCTGTGTGGGAACAAACTGTTGAAATCCTTACTTAAGGTATACTAAGCTGATCTTCTGTATATTAAGATAATCGAAAATGAATCTTGATGTGAATGGAAGGGGAGAGGGAGTGGGAAAGGGGAGGGTTGTGGGTGGGTGGGACGGTATGGGGGGGAAAGCCATTGTAACCCATGAGTCGTACTTTGGAAATTTATATTCATTAAATAAAAAAAAAAAAACACTTCCTTGCTCAAAAATAAAAAAAAAGAAAGAAAGAAAGAAAGAAAATGCTTGAAAATGTAACAGAGAGAGGGGGAGATTCTCCATCTGCTGATTCACTCCCAGATTTCCAGAGTGACCTGGGTCCAAAGCCAGGAACTAGAAACTCCATCCTTGTCTTCCTCCTGATCGGCAGGTGACCAAATACTGGGCCATCTTCATTTTCAAGATAACAGGCGTATTTTTTTTTTGGACAGGCAGAGTGGACAGTGAGAGAGAGAGAGACAGAGAGAAAGGTCTTCCTTGTCCGTTGGTTCACCCTCCAATGACTGCTGCAGCCGGTGTGCTGCGGCCGGTGCACCACGCTGATCTGAAGGCTGGAGCCAGGTGCTTCTCCTGGTCTCCTATGCGGGTGCAGGGCCCAAGCGCTTGGGCCATCCTCCACTGCACTCCTGGGCCACAGCAGAGAGCTGGCCTGGAAGAGGGGCAACCGGGACAGAATCCGGTGCCCCGACAAGGACTAGAACCCGGTGTGCCGGCGCCGCAGGCAGAGGATTAGCCTAGTGAGCCGTGGCGCCGGCCACAGGTGTATTATGCTAGAAAAAAGGCTATGAGCTGATGTTACATTTTACTTACAATAAGATTATATTATGCAGTGTTATATTGACTTCAGTGTTCCATATTGAACTTTTTATCACGTTAGAATTTATGCTCAGTTATGACAAAAATTCAGTTGACATTGTGGAATGCTGCATAGGAGTGCCACCATACCTTCATGAGCATTGGGTACTGAAAAGCACTAATACAGTTCATTACAAAGGCTTTTCATATAGCAATGTGATTATTTTGCAATAGCACACTGTGTAGAAAACAACACTGTCAGTTGAAATGCATATGATACACTTAATCTACTGAACATCATAGTTCAGCAACACAGTCCACTGTCAGTTTCGTTAACCTTTTTGCAGTGCTCCCTGCAAGCTGTGTCTCCCTTCCACTGCCCAGCATCAGGAAAGAGCATCATGCTGAATATCGCTTGCCTGGAAAAAGATCAAAATCCAGAATTTCAAATATTGTCTTCTAAATGTGAATCATTTTGCACCATTGTGAAGTTGAAAAATAGAAAGTCAAAATATCCTCATTTAGGGACTGTGTATTTCACTCTTAGTCAATAATCATTTTAATTCCAAGCAAACTTTTAACACACATGTTACCAATATATCACTTTTCATTTATTTGGTAAACACTGGGTATGTCCAATATAAGTGACTCTAGAGGAAAAACAAACAAAAAAAAAAAAAAAAAAAAAGACATGACCCGAGTAATTTCAGAGCTCTGTGTCTAGTTAAAGAGACAGGAACATAAACATTTGCATTTGAAGTGAGAGTTTGGAGTAAGTGTAAAGTATTTTGGCAGAGGAGAAGAGAAGAGAATTTATAACTGAATTAATAACTAAATAAATTTATAACTAAATCAATACTAATCTCATCATGGGCTTGCGTTAAGAAGGTATCACCTTAAAGTTAAGTAGGATTTTTTTTGGAAAGCCTTTATTTAATAAATATAAATTTCATAGGTACAGCTTTTGAAATATAGCTGTTCCCGCATATCCTCCCCAACCCCCACTCCCCTCCCACCTCCTACTCCCTTTCCCATCCCATTCTTCATTAAGATTCATTTTTAATTATCTTTTTATACAGAAGACCAACTCTATACTAAGTAAAGATTTCAACAGTTTGCACCCACACAGATACACAAAGTATAAAGTACTCTTGGAAGACAAGTTTTACTGTTAATTCTTATAGTACAACTCATTAAGGACAGAGGTCCTACACGTGAAGCAAGTGCACAATGACTCCTGATGTTGACTTAACAATTGACACTCTTATGTATGATGTAAGTGATCACAACTAGGGTGTTTTTAAGAAAATTATTAACCCTGGACTGTGAAAAGCTTTTTTTTTCTCTGTGTGATAATGTGAGAAAGTAGGTCAGCTATCATCCTGTTAACAAGTCGGTCTTCCTGTGAAGGATCAGCTGTCCTAAGCTTCAAGAACTCTTTACTGCAGTTTGCTGCTAAGTGGGGCTCAGAGACTTCCATTATCTTTCAAGAATTAGCAACGGTGATCTCTGCTCTCTTCCACTGTTTTAAGTGAAATATGTAATCATATCAGATATTCATCAGGATAGAAAAAGTTCTGTATAAAAAACTCTGGATACCCTTGTTAATAAATGATATTTTCCAGATGTTTTGTGTGTATCAGTGTGAATTTTCAAAAGGTTGATATTAGATATTTAGGTTTTCCAAATTGCTTACCCATAAAACCTTTTTGTTTTGGAAATAAATATATTCTGCATAGAACAGTTTTTCTGTGGAAAAGATCTTTGAAATGTTGGTTTTTTTTCATTACTTTGTAGAAACAACAAAGAAATACAAGAGAAATAACTACTATCTTTCCAATTCCTAATTATAATCACTCAAGGATAAATGAAAAAATGATTTCTTAAAAACCTTCGATTGTCAAATAATAAAGATTCAGAGAAAGTCGCACGTATAGCACAAAGAAACACTGTATGCCCTTTGTGTGGTGTTTTTCAGTGAATTTATGCCTCGAGTACAGTATCAAAACTATGAAACTGACATAGGTTCCATATATGTAGATAGTTTCAGCATTTTATTGCTTATGTAAATTTGTGTAAACATCACCTCAATGGAGATTTTCTATCTGCACAAAGATCTGCAGAGTATACTCACTCTCATCTCTAACCTTGAAGAAAACACTTTATTTTCCATTTCTGTATTTTGTCATTTTTTTAACTTTTATTTAATGAATATAAATTTCCAAAGTACAGCTTATGGATTACAATGGCTTCCCCCCCATAATGTCCCTCCCACCCGCAACCCTCCCCTTTTCCACTCCCTCTCTCCTTCCATTCACATCAAGATTCATTTTCGATTCTCTTTACATACAGAAGATCAGTTTAGCATACATTAAGTAAAGATTTCAACAGTTTGCTCCCACACAGAAACATAAAGTGAAAAATACTGTTTGAGTACTAGTTATAGCATTAAATCTCAATGTACAGCACTATTTTGTCATTTTAAGAAAGTTGTATAAATGGAACCATATAGTATAAGATATTTTAGGGCTTTTTTTTTCTCTCAGCATAATCCACTTAAAATTGATCCAACTTGTGTGTATAAATGCTCCTTGTTTCTGCTGAGCAAGCTCCGTGGATTGAATGTAACCTGCACGGTACTCTTTTCCAGAGGAAGTGGATATTTTTCCATTACCACCAACAAACTAGAAGGTCCAGCTTCTCTGTGGGGAGCAACTCGGACTAGACTAGGTTACTCGAATTAAGACTTATTCTATGCATCTGCTCTCCCACAATATGGCGCTGAGAAGGGAGAAACAGCTTCTACGCAGCTGCCTCTCGCCAATTTGACAAGCTACAGGAGCTGCTCCTGATTGGAGGAGAGCAGCGTACTCGGCGTGTGGGTAGCAGAGTTGGGATTGGTGGAAGAGGACTATAAAGGAGGAGAGAGACAACATGCACCAGGAACATCTAAGGGGAACACCTGAGGAACATCTGAGCAGCCCCCGAGAGAGCCGGCCGGCGGTGTGCCGCTCCCCCGGGGAAGTGGGGAAAGTGGCAGGGGGAACCGCCCTTCCACGGAGGTGGAAGGATTGGTAGCCAACGCGGGAAGAACCAGCAGCAAACCCGGGGAGGGCCGAGCAGACGAAAGAACAGCGCAGGGTTCAGTGTCGCTCCTCTGCGAAGAGGGGGAGCGACACTTCTCCACGAATTTTTGAGCACTTTGGTGTTGTAACTATTAGTTTTTTTTTTTTTTTTATGAAGTTCTTAATAGGTATAGATCAATATCTGATTATGATCTTAATTTGCATTTCCCTGATGTCTAGTCATGTAAACTGTTTTCTGTTTTTTTTTTTTTTTTTTTTAGATTTATTTATTTGAAAGTCAGAGTTACACAGAGAGAGGAGAGGCAGAGAGAGAGAGAGAGGTTTTCCATCCGATGGTTCACTCCCCAGTTGGCCGCAACAGCTGGAACTGCGCCCATCCGAAGGCAGGAGCCAGGAGCTTCTTCTGGGTCTCCCACATGGGTGCAGGGGTCCAAGCACTTGGGCCATCTCCTACTGCTCTCCCAGGCCATAACAGAGAGCTGGATAGGAAGTGGAGCAGCAGGGATGCCTGCGCTTCAGGCCAGAGTATTAACTCACTGCACCACAGCGCCGGGCCCATGTAAACTGTTTTCATCTGTGTGTTTACAATGATATATTCTTTGTTGCATTGTTTCTTCATGTCTATTACCTGTTTTATAATAGTTTTATAACAGGGTTTGTTTTTTTTTAAGATTGTTTTGGGGGTTCTATATGCATTATAGATAATAAGTCTCTGGAAGATAGGTGAAGAGAAACACATTTCCTTCCAGGCTTCAGATTGTCTTTTTATTCTGTTAACAGGATTCTAATTTGGAGAGTACATATGTAATTTCCATGAAGTCCAGTGTACTACTCTTTTAGGGATCTTACTTTGTTACCATGTTTAATAAAACTTGGCCAAGTTCAAAGTCCCAGGCTTTTATGTTTTCTTCTAAAACTTGTATAGCATTGCATTTTATGTTTAAGTCTTTGATCTGTTCAGTCAACTTTTGTATAAGATGTAAGGGCAGGTCAAGATTCTTCTTCTGTTCTTCAGCTGCTCCAATTCTATCAAAATCTTGCCCATCTTTCATGTAATTGCTTTTGCATTTTTGTCAGCATTTATTGGTTGTATTGCCTGGAATTGTTTTGCAGTTTTCTATTCTCTTCTGCAGAAGACTGTAATCATAAAGTAATGACAATTAGAGAGAAATATGAATTATCCTGATTTGATCAGAACATGTTGTATACAGTTATTAAAATGCCACCTCCACTCCATAAATATGTACAATTATTGAGTGTTAATCATAATTTAAAAGAATTATTTAAGGTGATGGAAGTGCTAATTAACTTGATTTGGTCTTCACATATTGAACACATGTATTGACTAATCACATCAGACTTTGTAAGCTGGGACAATTAAAATAATTTTAAAATGAGAATAATGATAAGAAAAAAGAGAACTTGTGCTGGAGAGAAGATCCAGGGGTCAAAGATGAAGCTTGCAAATGCACACCTTCAGAAGATTTTGTTGGCATACTGTTCTGCATCATGGAGTTTGGTCTGTGTTTCTTTTAAGATTTATTTATTTATTTGAAAAAGTTCCAGAGAGGGTTCAGAGATCTTCCATCTACTGGTTCACTCCCCAGATGACTGCAATGGTCTAAGCCAGGAGCCTGGAGCTTCCTGCAGTTCTCCCTTACAGGCGGCAGGAACCCAAACATTTGAGTCATCTTTCATTGATAATCCCAAGCCTTTAACAGGGAGCTGGATCTAGAGTGGAAGAGTATTAAATATTCAGACAATATAAATTTCTTATGATTGTGCCATTTCAGTGTCTGTTTTTCTTTACCTAACATAACAAATTCATATAGCCCAAGAATTTTAGTAGTTTAGTTTTTATTTTATTTAGTCTATGGTGATAATTTCCAACAAGTGTGCAGAGACAGTTGAAGATTCTGGTGATGGGAATTACAGTGGTCATAGTTAAGACCTAGAGGCAAGAGCTGGGGGATGAAGCAGGTGATGTTGTGGTTAGTTCACCTGGAACATTGGGTTTAAGAGCAGGAGAGAGTTAGAAATGAGTCCAGAGACAAGCAGAGTACATGGAAGTCCATGTTAAGAAATTTGTGCTTTAATTGTAAAGTAACAGGGAGTTACTTTAAAATTAAATGGAAGCATTTTCAACTTTAGAATAGTAGCACAACCAAATCAAGGTTTTAGGAAAATTCCCCAACAGCAGTGTGGAGGTGAGCAGCTCTGAAGGAAGAGGGACCACGAGGAGCCACCTCAGTCTTCCCCTCAGGAGGCAGTGGTCTGAAGTTGCTTTCAATGGAGAAAGAAGTGAGTAAGCACTTGGGAGGGAAAACTACATATCTGATAATTGATCAGCTGTGGAGGATTTCTGTGTTGGGCAAATAAATAACTGGCAGTTTTATTCCGTCTTCCTAATATGAAGCAAGGAGGTTCCACTTTTTGATTCACAGAATGTCGGGATTTATTTAGTAAATGGAGAAACGTCTAATAGCTGGTCAGACAGATTTTAAACTTCAAGGGACATTTGTGTGGCAGACATAAAATTAGGAACAATCAATATGTAGTGGCAATCAAATACATTGAGTAGATGAAACACATGGAAAGGATATATACAATGGGAAGAAACATAGTGTAAGACAGAATCCTAAATAATATCAACATATGAGGAAGATGATTACCAAGGAAACAGTAAATAGAAAAGGGAGAAAGTTCTTGGTATCATATAAGATAAGAAAAATTGTAATTCTAAAAGGAAAAAGCTAGTTTTTGAAAAATGTGCAAACCATTAAATAATATAGACACTCAGAAACCTCTATTAGACTTAATAGTAAGGAGAAATTGACAAGTGTGGATTTTAGGAAGAGATAGAATTAAGTTTGGAGATTAGTTTTCACACGCAATGATGTCAAATCTATCTCATATTTTAGTAACCCTAGCATAAAATTGAAAGGAATGATTTATGATTTATTCATACTATGGTTCTCTTGTTAGGATTTCTACCATTCTCTGAACCTAATGTAATCAGTGTAAACAGTCTCCTTGCAGGGTAACATACCTTCCAGCTATCTTTAAATATTTAAAAAAATCAAATGTGATTTCTCTGCTGGTACATAAGGGAAAATGGTAGTTATACTGAACATGTACACATAGCTTTTGAATTTCACTGATAGATATAAATATTTATTAAAATTTATCCTTACCAATATAAACTAACAACTTAGGAATAGATTTTCTTCTTAAGATTTTAACAGAAGACCAGTTTCCATTTCTCCTTTATCCCAAATGATGGATTCCCTGAAATAAGAAACATTATAGTGAATAAGACAAGAGGCTGTGTTTTGACTGTCACAGGAATGGTGAGGACTGGCATTGTCAGTTGAAGAAGAGCAATGGGATGGTGGGATAGTCAAAAAGATCTTATGAATTGATCCAAGATGATAAGTGAAAATTTTCTGCACTTTTAGTATTGTGATTCCTAAGAAATAGTTCCACCTAATTATAAAAGGTCACAATCATTTCATTGGAAATTGGTCTATGCACAGCATGTGATTTCCAGGTATACCTATGAGAAGGTTTCCACAAACATGTAATGTTGAATGAGGCAAAGTCAAATATTCTGTTGGCAAAAATGAACTCTGTTATATCAAAAAAGACTAGTAAAACAAAAATTGTGAATTTTTGTGAAGCATAATTATTACAGTTTCTCGGATAAGCCAAATATAAATGCTGTGTGTTCAGTGGATAAGAAATTTCAGTGTATTCATCCTGATTAGAGGCTGTAAGTGAGCAGAGGATAAGAAGCATGAAGATGGGAGTTTGATAAGACAGGAATCAAATCTACGCAAAACAACCATCTACCTAAATGAAAATTTTAGCAGAAATATGATGGAAGTGAATCATTTACAAAGAGTACAGATTTTAGGACAAAGAATAAAAGTTTAAGGAGATAAAAATAATACTCATATAAATAACTGGATGAAAATTCTATGCATAATCTGTGATGATAAATGATAATGGGGCCTGTGTAATGTAAATGTGTATTAAAAAAAGCATTCATAAAATTAAAAGTGTTTAAACTATTTAAATAGAAGTAAATGAAAATTAAGAACATAGTCATATAAAAGGACTGTTAATGAACCTCAAATAGTATAGTATATAAGCAGATTAAAAAGATGAACAGAGATTTATGTTGCAATGAGAGTCAATTCCACATTACCTTCTGAATCAAAATAAGAGTGGTTAAAGGTGGAATCTGGAATGAAGATAGAATTTTGTGACTTTTTGACTCTGATAATATAGTCAAAATATATTTTTGAAAGTTAAGAGTATATAATGAAAATCTACTCATTGATATTTCAAATTATTTCTATCTAGTTTGTTTATCAGAATAAGAAAAGTAAATGTAGGTAGTATTTGAAAAAATATAATTAGGATTAATTATACAGATGTTGAACATGAGCTTCAAAAATGAAAGTATTTCAACTAAATATGATACATATACAAGTATATCAAAACTGAGAAAGAATTTATGAATTTCAAATAGCATTTGTGTAGGTCATATTCACAAAATCTAAAAAAACTAAAATTGAAGCTAAAATACTGAGACAAGCACATGTATATATTTACATAAATATTGAATAAAAGAGTAATTTAGCACCACAAAAAGTATATTTAAAAGATGATTGAGAAAATGAGAAGTTTACATATCAGAACATGAAACTGAAATATTTTTACATAAGAGAGGGTGTAAAAAGTGTGTATTTATATATCATAAATGCTTTTGTGAATCATGTATCTTAATTTTTTTTAATTTTCATTTTTTAAAAGGAGAAAGAGATTGATCCACTGGTCTGTTCTCCAAGTGCCTGCTACAGCCAGGGATGGGCAAGTCTGAAGTAGGAGCCCAGAAATGGGTCTTTCACATAGGTGGCAGTGGGTCCCAGTCCTTGGGGCCATCATCTGCTTCCTTGTATGATGCATTAGCAGGAAGCTACCCAGATCAGAAACAG
>NC_091444.1:47370431-47456996 GCF_964237555.1 Oryctolagus cuniculus
CACCACTACTTCCTATAACCCACTTAGCTGCATCTAGGGTTTTAAATCTTGACAGCAGTGGGTCTCTCTCACTGATTCCGTAAATTTCGTATCATAGAAACAGTTTGTAACATACCCCAGCAACACCTTTCCTCCCTACACACCATCACCCTCCGCACCACACTTCACATCCAACAGATGGCAGAGTCATTTTTGAGGCTTTTCTCCCAATGAGATGGAGCAACACCAACCAGTTGTCATCCTACAAAAAGACAGCACTCAACATTGACTGATTTAGCAGCAGCCTTGTCAGAATTTTGAAAGCCTGCAATCTTACCAAACGCCAAGATCTTCATTGTGCTTTATATGTACAATGAACAAGATAATTAGCTCCTTTCTTTGAATTCTTAACTGTCCCATTTCAGAGGGACAACTGTTAGATATCAACCCTCAAAACTTAATGTTCTCTTTAACAAAATAATGTGTGTGTGACTCACAGTTGTGCATATAGACACACATTCATGATTAAAGGAATTATCTTACTAATTTATTACAAGCTAGATTTTCTTTTTACTCAGAGAATTGCAAATGGAAATATGGGAACACAATGATATCATCATCTTTCCTATCAAGAGAACTGCATATGTTCTACCTGTCACTGCTAGATAAACACTGAGGTCTCTCATTCATTCTTCCAACAAATAATTACGAGGTATCTACTAAAAATGTTGTGTTTACTTAACATAGAGCCATAAGGCTATGTTATCACATACAGGAGGATATATTTGTTTTCTATTATTGCCTAGTATCATAAAACAAAACAGGAGCAAGTGTTTGGTACAGCGATTGAGATGCTGTTTGGGAAGCCCACATCCCACATGGGAGTGCCTGTGTTCAAGTCCCAACTTCACTTCTGATTCCAGCTTCCTGCTAAGGCAGATCCTGGGAGGGATCAGGTAGCTGGGTCCCTGCCACACACACGGGAGACCCAAACTGAGTTCCAGGCTCCTGGCTTTAGGGTGGTCAACCCCAGCTATTCCAGGTATTTAGGATGTGAACCAGCAGATGGAAGATCTGCCTCTTGCTTTCTTTCTCTCTCTTTCTGTCTGCCTCTCAAATAAATAAAAATGTATAACAAAAATAGCTGCTAAAGTGGACATTTATCCTAGCAGTTAAGACACTCATATTTCTTTTTTTTTAAAGATTTTTTTTATCTATTCGAAAGTTAGAGTTACACAGAGAGAGGAGAGGCAGAGAGAGAGAGAGAGAGAGGTCTTCCATCCAACGGTTCACTTCCCAATTGGCCGCAACTGCTGGAGCTGCGTCAATCCAAAGCCAGGAGCCTTTTCCAGGTCTCCCACACAGGCACCGGGGCCCAAAGACTTGGGCCATCTTCTACTGCTTTTCCAGGCCACAGCAGAGAGCTGGATTGGAAGTGGGATAGCTGGGTCTCGAACCTGCACCCACATGGGATGCCGGTGCCTCAGGCCAGGGTGTTAACCCATTGCGCCACAGCGCTGGCCCCAAGACACTCATATTTCATATTAGAGTATCTGGGTTTGGTTCCTGGCTCCAGCTTCTAACTCCAGTTTCCGACTAATGCAGACCCTGGGGGACAGTGATAAATAATTGGGTTCCTGTCACTCACACAGGAGTCCTACAGTGAAGTTTCCGGCTCCTAGTTTTAGTTCCACAGGCCCTTGCCCAGCCAGTGCAAGAATCAGAATTCTGTGTGTATGTGTGCATTTGTGTGTGTGCCTGGGTGTCTGTCCATTCTCTCTTTGTGTATCTCTTTATCCCAAATAAATAAATTTTTTACAAAGCTGTCAATTCAGGGTGAGGGGAGAATTATGAAGTGAGTTATATCCTTCCTAACCCTCTAGCCTAGATCCACAATGTGCATACGAGCTCCTTTCTACAGATTTGTCTTGAAATGTGGTGAGACATCTCTTTCCACTGAGCCTGGGTAACATGATTTCAGATGAATGTACCCTGAACAAAGCTTCAGGTAACACAGATTCCACAGGATGGCTTTAAAAAACAAATTTTCCAGGGTGGCCGTTTGGCACAGCAGTTAAGACACCAGATGGGTTTTCCACATGCGATTCCAGAGTGTGTTGGTTTGAGACCCAGCTCTGCTTCCAATTCCAGCTTCCTGTTAATGTACACCCTCAGAGGCAAACAGTGATGGCTCATGTACTGGGGTCCCTACTTTCCAGAAGAAGAACCCAGACTGAGTTCCTGGCTCACAGTTTCAGCCTAGTCCAGCCCCATCTGCTGTAGGTGTCTGGAGTATGAATCAGTGGATGGAAGCTCGCTCGCTCTCTTTCTCTCTCTCTCTGGTGTACATCTTTCAAATAAAATTAATTGATTAAATTTTTAATGTTTACTCTGCTATCCGATATATTTGGGCAACAGTGGATCAACAAAACTGAACAGAATTCTTCCTGCCAGACATCTCAGATTTGGCCCTCCCCTTTTTTCTCCAGGAACCTCTTATACAACTGGGATTCCTCAGGATATAGTATGAGAAATGCTGATTCATGCAGAACTGTAGTCTAAGTATGAAAATAGGAAGAGAATGTTTAAAAGGAGTGTTCACAGTGCTCTGCAGCAGAGATTTCTAGCTCAGAGCTTTTTCTTCTGCCAGTCCTTGAATGTGCTCCTCCTCATTGCTGAGAGGTCAACACCCATCACCCTTTGTGACCTTGGTCACACGCTCTTGTTGGAGACCCTCCTGTGACCCCAGGCCCATGCTCAGAGCAGCATGTCGGCAACTCACTCACAGTACTGCAGCACCACTTGTGTACATGCCTACTGCCCTGACCATGTGTATCATAGCTTGGGAGAGGAGAGGAACTCATTAAAAATATTGCATGAATAAATGGGCAATTGAAAGATTGATTAACTGAAAAAAATGATACAGTGAACAGCTAGCTGGAAACTGTTGAAAAGAAAAAGGTGTAACTGGCTCAAAATGTAGACATTCTCAAAATAACTTTAATTATAGACTATTTTACTAAAATAGAAATTACACTCTTTCCTTTAAACACATACAGATTATCACAGGCTTCTATAAGTTGCTAAAATAAAAACTGTATCTTTAAAATTCCTTAAAAGTATTACTTCAACTTTGTGTCACTGTTTAAAGTCAGTAACATTTTTTAACATTTCTCAATTGCAGTACATACTATAATAAATTAATAGAACCCAAAAATGTATACCCAGAGATTAAATCTGGCCTTTCAACAACTGTATAATGATCTGTTGGAAAACTCAATTTTCATATTAAAAAACATGTTCCTTTTCTGTTTAAAAAATATTTATTTGAAAGTCAGAGAGATGGAGAAACAAAGAGACAGAGGTAGATCTTCCATCTGCTGGGTCACTCCCCAAATGCCTGCTGTAGCCAGGAGTTGGCAACTTAACGTGGGTCTCCCATGAGGGTGGCAGGGACCCAAGTACTTGCGCCATTACCTGCTGCCTCCCAGAGTCCGCATCAGCAAGAAGCTGATACTGAAAGAAGAGCCAGGATTTGAATCCAGGCACTCTGATATGAGATGTGGGTATCTTAGCCTCTGTGCCCAACACTGGCCCTGCCTCTTCGTTGAAGTGTCACAATCTCAGTCTGGCAGCACCAACTGCTGGAAACCAAAAGCACAAGAAGGAAAGCTATTGACTTCATTATTCACAAACCCATAAAACACCAAAAACACTGTGAACACTGCAATCTGTGCAAAACAAATCATCTTTGGTCAAGAAATAAAGATAGAAAGGAACTCAAGCAACTCCACAATAAGAAAACAAATAACTTGATTTTAAAATGGGCAAATTGGGTCATGCATTGAGAACAGGAGTTAAGATGCCACTTGGGACACATACATCCCATGTCAGTGCCTGGGTTCAGTTTGCCTCCACATCTGATGCAGTTGCCTGCTGATTTGCACCCTGGGAGGCATTGGGTGTAGGCTCAACTATTTGGGTCCCTGTTGTGGATATGGGAGATCCAGACTGAGTTCCAGGCTCCCAGCTGCAGCTTGGCCCAGCCCTAGCTTCTGCAGACATCTGAGGAATAACCAATGATTAGATGGTCTCTCTCCAAGTCTGTCTTTCAAATAAAATTAAATAATCATTAAAAAAATCTTTTTAAAATTGGGCGAAGTACCTTAAGAGTCACGTCTCAAAAGATGACACACAATGGCCAACAAGTATATGAAAAAAATGCTTAACATCATCAGGGAAATGCAAAGCAAAAACACAATGAGATTTTCACCTCACATCTGTAAGGTTGGCTTTTACCAAAAAGACAAAATATAGATGTGGAGAAAAAAGAACCCTTGTGTGGGGAGCAACTGGGAGCAACTCGGACTAGACTAAGTTACTGGAATTAAGACTTATTCTATGCATCTGCTCTCCCACGATATGGCGCTGGGGAGAGGAGTAAGATTCTACACAGCTGCCTCCAGTTCAACCAATAAACAGCAGGACCTGCTCCTGATTGCAGGAGAGCTGCGTACTCGGCGTGTGGGTAGCAGAGTTGGGATTGGTGGAAGAGGACTATAAAGGAGGAGAGAGACAACATGCACCAGGAACATCTATCTGAAGGAACACCTTAGCAGCCCCCGAGAGAGCCGGCCGGCGGTGTGCCGCTCCCCCGTGGAAGTGGGGAAAGTGGCAGGGGGAACCGCCCTTCCCCGGAGGTGGAAGGGACGGTAGCCAACCCGGGAAGAACCAGCAGCAAACCCGGGGAGGGCCGAGCAGACGAAAGAACAGCGCAGGGTCTAGTGTCGCTCCTCCACGAAGAGGGGGAGCAACATAATGGTGCCGTGACTCGGATAGGAAGCCTAGGCAGGGTTTAGTGTCGTTCCTCCATGAAGAGGGGGAGCGACATAATGGTGCCGTGACTCGGATATGAAGCCTAGGCAGGGTTTAGTGTTGTTCCTCCACGAAGAGGGGGAGCGACATAATGGTGCCGTGACTCGGATATGAAGCCTAGGCGGGGTTTAGTGTCGTTCCTCCACGAAGAGGGGGAGCGACATAATGGTGCCGTGACTCAGATATGAAGCCTAGGCAGGGTTTAGTGTCGTTCCCCCACGAAGAGGGGGAGCGACACCCTTGTGTACTATGGGTAGAAATGTAAATTAATACAGTAATTTTGGAAAACAGCATGACAATTCCTAAAAAAATTAAGAATAGAACTATCATATGATCTAGCAATCCCACTCCCAGGTATATATCCCAAAGAAATGAAACCAGTAAGTGAAGGAAAAATATGCATTCCTATGTTTATTGCAGGGTCTTTCTTATTAGGCAAGATAGGAAATCAACCTAAGTGTCTATCAATAGACAAATGGATAGAGAAAAGGTGTACACAATGTAACACCCTCAGTCTTTAAAAGGAAGGAAATCCCGTCATTTGCTGAAACACAAATGAACCTGGAAGACATCACGTTGAGTGGAATAAGCCAAGCACAGAAAGACGAACACTGCATGATCTCACTTACATGTGGAATCTAAAAAAGTGGAACTCATAGAAACCAAGTAAAAGATAGCAGTAACCAGAGGCTGGGGTGTGGGAGTAGAGAAATGTTGTTCAAAGGACACAAAATCATGGTGACTACAGTTAATATGTTTTATACTTGAAAATTGTCAAGAAAATAGATTTTAAGCCTTCTTACCACAACAAAAAATGCTAAGTATGTGAGGTAACACAATGTTAAATAGCTTAACAATTGCACAGCTATCCAAAACAGTCTGTCAACCATTAAGTGTACATAACTTTGGCTGATTTAAAAAAGAGAAAGATTTATGATTTCTCATTTGCTTCCTGCTTTAAAAAACTTGAATTCTTTAGTGCCAAGTTAAAACCTAATCTCAAAAATTTTAAATACTTGTTACTTTCTATCATAACCAAAGAGGAAAATACCCAAATTGGACAGGAAAAGGTAAGTACACCGTGTTGGCCTGCGTGTACAACAGGGGTACATCTGCAGTGAAGAATGATCACAGAATGGAACATTCTGATGGCCACGCAGCCTTCCCAGACACACAGGAAGCTGACCACGAATGGCTTCCTAATGACAAGGCCACAAACATAAGCAATGGAGTGAAGCAGATCATGTATTTAATCACTTTGACTCAACATTTTGATTTTTTTAAGTGCCTTGTTGACCTACCCAAGAACAAACCTTCAAGATGGTTGCATGTCACACACCTTGACTATGACCATGAACAAAGTGACTGCTAAAATAGTCCTCTGTCAAAATATTGCCAAATAATCTGAACAAATCAGACCTTCTAGGAATTCTATGCCCAATGAGTGTTTGATAAGGGGAATGGAACAGAAGGCAATAAAAATATGTATTGGGTTCTGCAATCTTTTAGGTATTTTCCAGAAGATCTATGAATAATATGTCATATTTCTCCTCAATTCTTTCAATAACAGATCACCTTGTATTTAATAGCTTCCTAGAGTGAAGCTTTAAAAAGTATCAGTAATGTACTCCACTTTGTTCCACAATTAAGATAAAGTTGAATAAAACAAACACTGAGTTCTTACAGTAATTTTAATTTATTTATTTGAAAGGCCAGGAGACAGTTAGATAGAGCTCCCATCTGCTGGCGCACTCCCCAGATGCCCACAGTGGCCAAGGCTGGGCCAGGAGCCAGGAACCCAATTCAGATCTTTCATATGGGTGACAGGAACCCAACTACTTGAACTACCACCACTGCCTCCAAGGATGCACAGCAACCGGAGGCTGCAGTTAGGAGCCAAAGCTGGGAATGGAACCTCAGCAGTTTAATGTGGGATACAGGCATCTCAACTTGTGTCTTAACCTCTAGGCTCTACACACTCTTATTGGTTAAGTACCCAATAGAGACCAAACAATGTACTAGAGTTCTATGGAAGTCCAGTGCCTAAAATAACTTAAATAGCGACTGCATGAATCAGAGGAGGTGTCTTAATCCTCGAGTAGTTCTGTGACCATGACCAAGTCACTTCATCTGAACAGGTTCCCTTTCCTCATATTGTAAAGAGCGGCTGTCAGCTCTACCGCATGTCTGAGCGATGTCCAAGGCATCCACTGAGATCAGTCAGGAAGGGACATACGAGTTTCAAGGATTATTCACTTTGCCAAGAGGGACATTTCTCCCACAGTGTCATTGTCCTACAGGTTATAAGTTCCTTCCTTGTGGGGCACACAAGCATCACATGGGCATTCATGTACATCTCTGAATCTATTTGACAAAAGATTTCTGCAAGCCACAAGATCAACAAATCACAATGCAAAGTGAGCAGCTTTCCAAAGCAAACATTTCCAGTGTGGCAGCTTCATCACGAGAAGCATAGCATCTCTGCACTGAATTCCGACCATGTCCCTCGTCATTTGCTTGGGCAGTTTCAGTCTCGTTGTTTTCCCCTCACACACTGTTCTGAAGGGCTTGCTATCCCATCAGTCACTGTGACAGCCCCACATTACAGATCAATGTAATTTCTTTATTGACTTCTGAATACCAAATTCCTCCAAGGAGAGCCACAGACCCACAGCATGCTTGGAAAACATGTAAATACAGACGCGCCCTGACAGCTCTTGATAGCTGCCACACAAAATATCTCCCACCATGCACTGCTCCTTCAAGGCCATTCTACCCTTACACAGGATGAATTTTTACAGAAAAATAAAGTACCAAACAACAGAATTGAAACATTAGTTAGTGCTAAGTAGTAGAAGATGGCCCAAGTGCTTAGGCCCCTACACCCATGTGGGAGACCCAGAAGAAGCTCCTGGCTCCTGGCTTCAGATGGGCCCAGCTCCAGCTATTACAGCCACCTGGGGAGTGAACCAGCAGATGGGAAACCTTTCTCTCTGTCTCCTCCTCTTTGTGTTTGTAACTCTACCTCTCAAATAAATAAATAATCTTTAAAAAAAATTATCTTCACAGTAAAATCTAGATTGGTGCCTGACCACAAAACATGTGCCGTGGCCTAGCTAAGTTGACACATAAAATTAAACATTCCAGTTGCCTGTCATAGTTTCCAGCTATGGGAGTAGATGGCTACTGCTTGGCAGGCTCACTCCACCCAGTGTCTGGGGCCTTCTGTTTTACATTTTCAGAGAAGAAATTTTGCTGATTTGTTGTGGGGCATGGTGACAGCCTAGTAAATTCATTTATTCCAACCATGCTCATAAGATTGATGATGTATCAGAACCAACACCAACGGCATATTACAAGACACCCCATCACTCCAGTGTCTAGACTGTCATCTACGCAATCCTCACAGCTCAGCCTCCACTATTGCTCTCCCCACCCCACCTCTGCCATGCAATCTTCTCATTCCTTTACGACTCCTGTCAGGTGCCACAGTCTCCAACAGCCTTCCTGTTCACACAGTCAAATGAAGCCAGCTGCCCTCTCCATCCCTTCCCCTCTCACCTCATTCTGTTTCTCTGCTGCGGGTTCCTGTTCTCTCACCCCTGCCCTACAGCAGGGATCTCTATCATCTGGCAGGTTGCAGGAAAAGGCTGTATTTCCACCCCTCACTTCCCTAAAGTGGGGGGAGAGAGGCCCGGGGAGGCAAAATGAGCAGTACAGTGACCAAATAGTTCCCTCTTGATACTTTTTTAAATTTTAAGCATCACTACTTATTGCTATAGAACCTCATCTCGCTGAACAACTGCCGCTTCAGAATGCCTCATTCCTGTGACCAAGGGCACCAGCACCCCCCAAACCAAACTGAAAAGCAAAGCTTGCAGAGGAGCCCTGGGTCTGGATGACCTTGAGACACGGAATGAAGGAGGGGCTGGTGAAGATCTCAGGTCCTTTCCAGCTCCAAGTTCTAGATAATTCAACCTGATAAACTGCTACGGTCTCAGCACAGAGCACACTGTCGTTTATAATCAATACTTAGTCTCTCTCTGCCCTGGACATCACCAAGTACATTCTGATCATCTTTACTTTCCCAATGTACTTTTTCTAATTCTCACTGGGACTCCCTGACTTCTGTTTGCTACATTTTATTTTGGGCCTTTTCTCAAGTCAGCAGTCTTTCACAAGACTTTCACCACAACTACGTTTTAAATACATTCAATCCTCACAACCAACATGCAAGACATCTGTATACTACTTTCTCTTTTTTATGGATGGGGTGGGTGGGAAGACATCAAAGACATTACATAGTTTTCCCAAGGTTGCAAAGCCACCTGGCTTTAGGGCCTGTGCTCTCTCTAGTCCACAACACTGCTTCTTATTGTTAGGCTGAATGCCTCAACATCCCTATGAATCCCCACATCTACACGTCTCTTCATTTGAAGTAGGCTGGCCCCGGACAACACAAGTAGCACACTCCAGATCTTGCCTCAAATTACACAGGGAATCTGGCTGGGAGAGTTTCCTCAGAGGCTCACCAACCACCTGACTCGGCCCACCCCTGGGGGGTTTCCTAAGACATAGGATGCTCAGTGATGAAACCAAGACAGTGCCAAGCAAACTGCAATGGCTGGCCACCCTGTTCTCCACACATCTCTAATTCGCACCACTGTGTGGGTTCCTGTTTGCTTTGGTCCCATGCATTTCAGCTTCCAAACCCTGGGCCTGTTCTATTGCATACTGACCTGTCAGTCAAGCACAGATGGCACACACTGAGTACTCTTCTTTAGGAGAAATTGTCACACCTGAAGCAGAACCAGGATTCAAAAGGAAGAAGATGGAAGATAAAACACCAATTCTGGTATCCAGGAATAGGATAGGATCACGTGAGGCTCAGCCCCAAACTGACTGCAAACCCATCATCCCTTTATGGGGTCTTATATTTTATATATATATTTTATGGGGTTTTATATTGGGTATTTATATTCAGAGATCATGTTTGCTTTTAAGTATTTAATGTTGTTGAAAACTTCACATATCAGGAGAGTGCAAAAACAGCATTAACAGTGCAGTCAGAAGAGCCGTTGTGGGTTTTCTGCCTGAGAAGGAGGTGTCAGGTTGGATGAGCTGTCCTTCTCTATCAGGCTTGGCTACCAGCAGGTGTCACTACAGGTGCCACACTGGGAGGAGACAGCAAATGAACTCAAAGGTTTGCAGACAATGGCGAGACAGGTCAAGTCAACATTTTACTAAGCGAACTAAGTCCATTATTCCTGTCTTGAGAATAACGGCAGCTGACAATAAGACCCAAGAGAACTTGCCAGCAAAAAAGACACCCAGGGCCCAGTTCAGCCTTGCTTGAGATCCACAAGGCTTACCCAGCTCAAAAGGGTAGAGAAGACTCCTCTCTCTTCCCTACCCGTAGAAACTAAGTCACAGACCGATTCTCACCAAATGGCCACATGCGGAAAAGCTTGGTACACAGGGCAAAGTCCATGGAGATGACAACACCAGATCAAGTGGCCTGGCCTGAAAAGAGCACGGATAACCAGGGAAACCACCAGCCCCTGGGCACAGCAGTTTCACTGTAGGTCTCCCGGTGGATTTTACAGAATGGGGCCTCTGCAGCCCACTGTCTGTGGCAACGGCCCCTTCCCAAGGCCAGCGAGAGCTGAATGCACACAGGAGACGCGTAGGCCCCACCGCCCTCGCCACATCCGGTAAAGAATCTGCACACAGTGCCCTGACCCCACCACCCTGACCACGCACAATGTCCAGTTTTTAGCTTCGAGAATGAGGAGTAAGAGGGAATGGATTTTTTAAGGGGTATTAAACTGACTTTCCCACTTTTCTTTAGCCATGGCTATCCTTCTAGGCATTTACGAAGTGTCTCTGTACACTCAAGACACACACACAGTGGAAGGAAACAGGCAAAAATATTTGCAATGACTGTTCCTGAACGATAGGGATTTCAGGTCGTTTTTTCTTCATGATTGCTTTATGCTGTTTGAAACTAGCATTAGTAGTTTGAGGAAAGACAATGAGTAGTTCGAGGAAAGACATTTTTCAAATATAAAAGAATCCCTTCTTTACAAAACCTATCCAATGGCCCCTCATTATACACCTGATCTTAGCCAAAAGGCTGAGAAGAAATTGGCCCCTCATTATAATAATTCCCAGGAAGAAGTGTGCACATCAAGCATCTAGCTCTCCTTTGAAAGGTGTGGCCTGAAACTTGAGCTAAACCAGAATGAGAGATCATAAAGTGGGGCCTCAGAAAAACGCCTATGGGGAGGGGGCGGCACTGTGGCACAGCAGGTTAAGCCTCCGTCTGCAGCACTGGCATCCCATATGGGCCAGTTTGGATTTGAATCCCAGCTACGCCACTTCCGATCCATCTCCCTGATAATGTGCCTGAGAAAGCACAGGAGGAGGGCCCAAGTGCTTGGGCCCCTGCATCCATGTGGGGGACCTGGAAGAAGCTCCTGGCTCCTGGCTTTGGCCTGGCTCAGAACTAGCTGTTCTGGCCATTTGAGAAGTAAACCAGCAGGTGGAAGCACTCCCTCTCTCTCTCTCTTCTTCTCTCCCTCTCTCTCTCTGTAATTTTGACATAAATAAAAAACTTTTTTAAAAAAAGCAATATGTCTAAACACTCAGGATTCTGGGTATTTCCACTAAAAATTCTTTTAAAGATTTATTTATTTGAAAGACAGTAACAGAGAGATGGAGAGAGAGAAAGGGAGAAGCAATGAGAGGGAGAGTTCTTCCATCTGCTGGTTTCTCCTCCAAATGGCTGCAACAACCAAGGCTGTTCTCCATCAGGCATGGCTATCAGCAGGCCAAAGCCAGGAGCCAGAACTCCATCCAGGTCTCCCATGTGGATAGTAGGGACCCAAACACTTGGGCCATCTTTTAGGGCTTTCCCAGGCACTGTAGCAGGGAGCTGAATCAGAAGCCGAGGGCTAGCACTAGAGCTGGCAGTCTGATAGGGGACAGCAGTGTCAAAGGCAGAGGCCTAACCTGCTGTGCCACGTGCAGTCCCCAGTTGTTGCTTTTTTATTTTAAGTAAGCCTCTTACTGACTTGTTATAAAGGGCACCAGATTCTGTCCTGGTTGCCCCTCTTCCAGTCCAGCTCTCTGCTGTGGCCCGGGAGTGCAGTGGAGGATGGCCCAGGTCCTTGGGCCCTGCACCTGCATGGGAAACCAGGAGAAACACCTGGCTCCTGGCTTCGGATCAGCATGGTGCACCGGCCGCAGCGTGCCAGCCGCAGCAGCCATGGGGTGGGGGGTGGGGGTGTAAATCAACAGAAAAGGAAGACCTTTCTCTCTGTTTCTCTCTCTCTCTGTCCACTCTGCCTGTCAAAAAAAATAATAATAATAAAGTGTTTTAGGATCCACTGATATCTTCTCTTTTTGATGTTGCAGTTTGTTTTGATTATTACCATTAACAAGAAAACCAAATGCGCTAGTTGAGACGAAACCATGATAAGCATGTTTAATGACTCCTTGACCCGACCAGCTGGGCAGTGCACAGGTGACAGCTGGCAATGTCCCACACACTCCCGAGTAGCCCTTGCCCCCAGCATCACTGTGTCCCCTCTCTGTCCTGCAGGACATGGAAGCAGCTGCCTCGCCTTGGTGACAGTGGCCAGTGGTCAGAGTACTGTTTTGTTTCTGGCTCAAGAACAAGCTTTGGCTGTTTTCTTTGAAGTCTGAGAGATTCAGAGAAATGTTTTAAGTCCTTTTCAATTCACATTTTACATTTAAATTCTGTTGGATACAGATGAAGGGGAAGGACTATGGTGCAAATGTGTTTTTCTAAAACGTTCTAAGAATTTTTGGAAATGATGAAAACGCCAGGCTCTGCCTGAGATCCCACATGATGTCATTTGAACAAAATTCATTTTATTGAAACTCTAGATTAAAAGAAACGTATGACTTGCCATTTTCTCTGAGGTACACAGCCCATTTACAGAATCCAAAGATGCCCCAATACTGTGATGCCATGAAATGTGAGAGTTAATTATCCAGGCACAAAGACAGATTTGGAAGTCTTGGTGTCACTTCATGAAACAACGCTGGTTTAGCAGAAGTCTTACTTCTGGGCTCAAATGACAAACTAATAATGCTCCTTCTATCTCTTTAGAGGAGACAGACTCCAAACAGCAAAATCAACATCACTCACTACAGCAGGGGCAGTCAGGCATACTAGGAGTGTTTTATAAGATGCTACTATTAAGTTTTACAACCTTTAGCTTCTTAATTTTATCAGGAACATTATAACCAGTTATAACCTTGAGCTAAGACTATGAAACTGAGAAAGACTCCAAGCAAACGTTTTAAAATCCATAATTTCAAGGAAACTACTGACAATTCTCAGTACTGACAGAGTTCTAAAGCCTCAAGGGACAATACAAAGAACAATATTCAACTAGTAACAGTTTACTACATCTGTTAATTCACATACTAAAAGGAAACAAGACTGGGGGCAAGGGGGCCAGTGCTGTGGCATAGCGGGTAAAGCTGCCACCTGCAGTGCTGGCACCCCATGTGGGTGCCAGATCAAGTCCTGACTGTTCCACTTCCCATCTGGCTCTGCTAATGGCCTGGGAAAGCAGTGGAGGATGGCCCAAGTCCTTGGGCCCCTGCACCCTTGTGGGAGACCTGGAGGAAGCTCTTGGCTCCTGGCTTCAGATTGGTTCAGCTCTGGCAGTTGCGGCCATCTAGGGAATGAATCAGTGGATGGAAGACATCTCTCTTTCTCTCTGTAACTCTGCCTTTCAAATAAAACAAATAAATCTTAAAAAAAAAAAAAAGACGAGGGGCAGAGCATCTTTTGTGTCAAAGTTACAGGTCTTGGGGCCGTTGCTGTGGCGTAGTGGGTAAAGTCGCTGTCTGTGGTGCTGGCGCCCCGTAAAGGCACCGGTTCAAGACCCAGCTGCACCATTTCTGATCCAGCTCTCTGTTATGGCCTGGGAAAGCAGTGGAAGATGGCCCAAGTCCTTGGGCCCCTGCACCCACGTGGGAGACCCGGGAGAAGCTCCTGGCTCCTGGCTTTGAATTGGCCCAGCTCCGGCCATTGCAGCCATTTGAGGAGTGAACCAGTGGATGGAGCACCTCTCTCTCTCTGCCTCTGCCTCTAACTCTGCCTTTCAATAAATAAATAAATAAACCTTTAAAGAAAAAAAGGTGCAGGTCTTTTACCTTCAGAGTCTTGACGTTCAGGGTCAAGGCTATTTTGAAACACAAGGCTAGGACACTAAAGGGTCATGTGACATAAGTGAACCCCACCCACCGGCTTCACTAAGTTAAGGTAAGTTTTCTGCACTGAACTGTATCCTGGCTCCTTCCCCACTGGCTCTGTCACCTGACATGTTATTTAACCTCTCCATGCCTCAGTTTCGTCATCTCTAAAGTAACACCTGCATGCACATCATAGAGTTGAATTACCATTGCTCTAGTGCTTAGAACAAGTCTGCCACATAGTAGCATATTGTGTTAAATAAGCCACAATTTACACAACTGCTCTTGCCATTCAATTCCATGATGAGGCTACAGTGTAAGTGAGCCAACCAAATCAGTATCACAAAATGGCTACAATCCCTCTGAGAGGGTTCATGGCGGACTCCTCAGAGAAAATGAAAAGAAATTCTCTGAAATGACTCTGGGTGGAACTTCTTGGTGAAGTATGTATGAAAGCCAGCCAGAGCAGCCTGGCTATGGGCTCCCCAAGGCTCCACGGACAAATGTGTTTGTTCCATGACTCAGCTGTCCCTGGGTGACTCATCACACTGCAGATTGATGGACTGTCTTGGCATTGGAGCTGCGTTAGGTGGGTCGCGGAGAGTAACTGGTATTTATTAACAAGGGATAGATACCATGTTAGACATCACCACATCATGATAAGGGGAGGATCTCCAGTTTCTCTCAGTAGAGAATACAGAGGCACTATGAAGCTAGTGAGTGATGGGGTGGCGAGTGGGGTGTGAAACTCATACCCAGATCCCTGATTCCAATTTGTGGACTTTCTCCTACACCACACTCCCTTTTGTTCATACAAACTAATAAACACAGGGCTGGCGCTGTGGCATAGCGGGTAGAGCCGCCACCTACAGTGACAGCATCCCCTATGGGCGCCAGTTCGATTCCCAGCTGCTTCACTTCCAATCCAGCTCTCTGCTAAGGCTTGGGAAAGCAGTGGAGGATGGCCCAAGTCCTTGGGCCCCTGCACCCATGTGGTAGACCCAGAAGAAGGTCCTGGCTCCTAGCTTCAGATCAGCACAGCTCAGACCATTGCGGCCAACTGGGAAGTGAACCAGAAGATAGAAGACCTCTCTCTCTCTCTCTCTCTCTCTCTCTCTGCTTCTCCTTCTCTCTCTGTGTAACTCTGACTTTCAAATAAATCTTTAAAAAATAATAATAATAAGCAGGGGCAGACACTAGTGTATAAGCCAAGATGCTGTGTGGGATGCCTGCACCCCATATTAGAGTGACTGGGTTAGAGTCTCAGCTCTGCTTCTGCTTCTAGCTTCCTACTAATGCACACCCTAGAAGACAGCAGGTGATAGCTCAAATAGTTGGGTCCCTACTACCCATGTGGGACATCTAGACTGCACTCCTAGCTCTTGCTTTCAGGCCGGCCCAGCTCCAGCTATTGTGGGCATTTAAAGAGTGACTTAGCGTATAAGACACCCCCCCCTTTCTCTCACTCCCTCTCTCTCTCCCATCCAAATAAATAAAATAAAACTATTTTTAAATGTACATAAAGAACTAATGTAGAATATTTCAAAGAGGAAGGAGAAATTTACTTAATCCTTGATTCCACCCAAATACTGGATTAGGCCATCAGTAGTCAGCAAATCTGTGAAAGGTTCTATGTTGAAAACTAGAATAGCAAAGAGGGATACAGTGACCATCCTCCAGGGACTTTAAAAGCAGACAGGAAAGGTCTGGCCAGGAAGCAGGTGTTGCTGATGAGATAACAGATTAGGGCAGACACTTTGGAAAACAATGCAGCAAAACACCTAGAGCCAGTAAAAATGCACGGAGACCCAGTGATTACAGCCCTGGGCACCCTGAACACTTACAAAGTCAGACACAGCCGACGCTGGGAAACCACCCAGCAGTGGACATGACAGCAGTGGTGCACAGCCATGGAAAGCAGCATGGGCGAATCTCGAAACTGAGAGGAAGAAAGCAAGTCACAAAATCCTCCACATGCAGATGGCGAAAGAAAGTGAGGAATCTCCAAACACAAAGTGCAGGAGGTAGTTCCTCCGGGAGGGCGGGATGGGCATCGAGGAGCCCAGGTGGCACCAGCTTCTCCTAAGCCTGGTTGCAAGTGCAAAGGTGTCAGTGTTAACATTCTTCAACCTGCACATTTAATGTAAAATGATTTGCATGTCTATTCTATAAACTATTTTTAAAACTAATAGAAAAGGTCGCATTTAGTAAATGCTGAAAGCAAAGGGCTCTTATATATGATTGCCCACAAATCAAGGTAAAATGAAATGAGAGGAGGAAACCTGAGATTCACTGATGCCACTGATGCCACTGATGCCACTGGGGACTTTCCCATAATCTCATGAAAAGAAGCACAGAGGTCATACGAGATTTCAGAGGACAGACAGACGACATCTGATGGGGGAACATCTTCCTGGGAAGGGAGCCAGCTTGCCTCCTGCTACAAAGCTGGGTGGTGCGTGTGAGTTAGCAGCCACAGAGCAACCTAGCCTCCCAGGATGGAAAGTAAGACTTCAAGAGAGGGCAGCAGAGGGTCCCCGGGCAGTCAAATTTGCAGCAAGCTGTCCAATCTGGAACTTTCTCTTCACTCCAAGTCACCAAGGAAAACAGTTACTACGAACCAACTGCCTAATCTGAGATTTTTCTAAGAGTCTGAATGATCGATCTTCAGTTGCCTGTGAAATCCCCAAGCCTGGGTTCCCATTTAAGACTGGGTTGGAGGGGTGAGAGTGCGGCACAGCAGTTAAGATACCGCTTGGGATGCTTGAATCCCACTTCCAAGTGCCTGGGTTCAAGCCACAGCTCTCCTTCAAATTCTAGCCTCGTGCTAATGCACACCCTGGGAGGCATCACGTGATGGTCCAACCAGTTGCATCCGTGCACGGGTCAACAGCCAGGGTCAGTTCCACTATGTTGGACCTACCTCCTAGCTTCCTGCCTGAGAGCCCAAGAGGAGCTGAATTGCGAGCACCCTCTTGCACTATGATACCTGCTCCCCCCCACAAAAAAATCTTTCCGTTTCATTTCCACAAACTTTTTAAAGTACCCTTGTATGACTGCCCTGCTCTTTGGAACTTCTAGAAGGTGCTTTAAGTTAAACTGGGCATCGACTCATATTAGATGAAGTTTTCTCTGTGAGTTTTAAAGTAAGCAAACAAAAAACACCTCAAACACACACACACACACACACACACACACACAAACAGCTTCAACGTCTTAAGAAGATTCAGTCTTAAAACAGGAGAATAGAGAAGGGAAAAAATTTAATATTTAAAAAACTACAAGCCAAAAACTTCCACTTGGGAAACTGACAGTGTGAGTAAAATTTTATAGGGATTTTTTTTTAAATAACAACTTCTAAAAGAAGCAGTAATATTTCATGACATGCTTATCGAATACATGAAACACAAAACTATCTCAGTCATCAACCACAAGCAAAACTCTCTCAAAATTTCCCAAAGCTATTGTAAAACCAGAATTACAACTAAAGATTTATCATTTCAAGGAAACTCCTTTAAGTGACTGCCAACCTCCTTTAAGTGACTGCCAAACTGTAAGTTTTTCTAGAACACAATGCAGCCTGTTTCTGAGCCAGACTAGACCACTCAGATGGCCCTGGGCCCCTACACTCACCAACTGTGTGAGGCTGGGCAGATCAAAACTTCTAAGCCGGAGCCAATGCTGTGGTGCAGTGAGTTAGGGTACCCATTTGCGGCCCGGTTGCTCCACTTCCCATCCAGCTCCCTGTTAATGTGCCTGGGAAAGCAGCAGAGGACGGCCCACGTCCCTGGGCCCTTGAATCCATGTGGGAGACCTGAAAGAAGCTCCTGGCTCCTGGCTTAGGCCTGGCACAGCCCTGGCCATTGTGGCTATTTGGGGAGAGAACCAGTGGATGGAAGATCTCTCTCTCTCTCTCTTTACTTCTCTTCTCTCTGTAACTCTACCTTTCAAATAAACAAACAAATAAATCTTTGAAAAAAACAGCAACAAAAAAACCTCTAAGCCTTGATTTTTCTCTCCTGATCTACTTATACAGTGGGTGCTTGTGAGGGTAAAACAGATGGATAAAAAGTAACCAAATATACAAGATAGAACACTGTAAAGGAAGTCTCTATCCAGTATTTTAGAGATTGGGAATTAGGAAAATTCCAGAATCATTTCCCCTCGCCCACCATGCTTCCCTCTGAGCACTACCCCCTGCAGAGGGGTTGGGCCTCCCTCCCCTGGGCACCCACCTGTGCCTGCCTCTGTCACGCGGTACTCTAGGGTGTGCAGTGCGGGTACTGTGTGCTGGATGCCCACCCCCCGGCCACATCCTCCCCACCCCAGGCATCACTGCACTGAGCGCCCAGTGACACGTTCCCATGCGCAGTGTGGAGTGGATGTCTCAGGTCAAGGTATACACATCTGACTCGAGCACAAGCAGAAGCTGTTAGCAAAATGGCACAGTCTTATCTATGGTGCGATCTACACCCTGACACCATCCTAGGCTCTAGCCCCCCCCCCCCCCCGGCGCGCCATTGCTGGAAGCCAGGTGGCCCCATGGCCCACCCCCATCCTAATGGGATTAGCTGCTCCTGCTTCCCTGCCTGCCCTCTGGCAAAGTTTTAAAAGGACCTGTTCCTGAACACGTGGCTCTCTCTTCTCTCCTGCCCTCTGCTCTCTCTCGGCTTCTCTCTCCTCTCGTCTCTTGCTCCCTCCTCTCTGTCTCTCTCTTCTCTCTATTCTCCTCCCCTCTCTCCACTCCTCTCTCCTCTCGGCTTGCTTGCTCTCTTCTTTCTTCTCTCCTCGCTAGCTCCTCTCCTCTCTGTCTCTCTCTCTCTCTTGCACTCTCCTTCTCTCTCTTTTTCCTTCTTTTTTTTTTTTTATTTTTGACAGGCAGAGTAGACAGTGAGAGACAGACAGATCTTCCTTTTTCCATTGGTTCACCCCCCAATGGCCACTGTGGCCAGTGTACCACGCTGATCCGAAGCCCGGAGCCAGGTGCTTCTCCTGGTCTCCCATGCAGGTGCAGGACCCTTCAAGCACTTGGGTCATCCTCCACTGCACTCCCGGGCCACAGCAGAGAGCTGGACTGGAAGAGGAGCAACCTGGACAGAATCTGGCGCCCCGACCGGGACTAGAACCCAGGGTGCCAGCGCCGCAGGCGGAGGATTATCCTATCGAGCCGTGGCACCGACGTCCCTTTTTCCTTCCTTGCCCCTTCCCTCCGGCCTGCTGGGTTTTCCCAAATAAACCCTTTCCCTTACCCCGGTGTTTGGTGTGTTTTGTGATGATCTTACAGAAGCAACAAGCTCCCAGAGGTCTAATCAATGAGTCTCACTGCAAATCTCCCCAAGATGTGTTCAGAAAATGAGGGTAACACGGTTCCAAGGTGAACCGGCAATTCCAGCCCCACAGAACTGCTGCAAAGGCTGCGGGGACCCCTCTGCCGATGGGAACCTTAGGGAGTGCGGACACAAAGCCTTCCCGACTCAGATTTTGTACCACACCCTGCTCGGCCAATATCCTCAAATGGTTTTTAACAGCTGGCAAAGTCCAAGGCTCTATGTAAGCCAAGTATTTGTTCCACCAAGTTCTTTCACTCAACCTCGAGTCAGTGACTGCTCAGATTGAAACTCTTCTACCATCAGCGCTGTGGTCAGTCCTTCAAAGTCAGGACAGTGAAAGTCTACTTCCGTTGGCTTGAGAAAGGAGAACTGTATATTCTAGACTAACAGAAGGTCAAAAGGGTCATCACATTAGGTGACAATGCCAACCTACAGCTACGCTTTCTAATGAACAAAAAAACAATTACAATCATCAGACAACCTAAGCTGGAGACTTTTCCTTAGGAAGTTTTCAAGGGAAACACTAGATCGTATTTTATGTAAACCTGATACATAAAAATTCGACACAACAGCATTTGGGTATTAGGACATTCATTTGTTCAACAGCATTTGAATCCTGCCAAATACAAAGATTCCAAGTCCTCATGCCAATCTCTTCTCTCTGCTAGGGTCTGATGCAGGGTCATCTAAAAATAGGACCAGTGCTGAGCGGCTGCCAGAGCTCCCCCACGATGCTGAAGAGGCGCTTCTAACCAGCAGCAACTGTCATGTAAGGAGACAGTGCGGCTGACTGAGCTTCAGAGAGGAGAGCACAGGACAGCTGCCGTCCCCTGCAGCACGTCCACTGGCAACAGCTGTGGTCAGACCCCATCCCCACTCTTCCTTCATACCCATTACGCAATAATCACTCTAAACAAGGGGTTTTTGTTTTTGTACCATCTTCAGGTAACAGGGTGAAAGACAACAAAAGACCCAGAATTTTAAATTTTTTTTTTATTTTACCTATTTGAAAGGCAGAGAGATAGACAGAGGTCTCGTATCCATCGGGTCATTTTTCAAATGCTTGCAACAACCATAACGGGGCCAGGCCAAAGCCAGGAGCCAGGAACTCAATCCAGGTCTCTCATATGAGTGGCAGGAACCCAAGTACTTGAGCCATCACCAACAGCTTCCAGGATGTACATGAACAGGAAGCTGGAATCTGTAGCGGAACTGGAACTCGAATCTGGGCACCCTGATACAGGGTGCAGGCATCCCAAAAAACATCTAAACCATTACGCAAAATACCTGCCTCTAGATCCAGAATTTTACCTCTTTATTTTACAACTTATTTGAAAGGCAGATTTACAGAGAGGGAGGGGCAGAGGCAGAAAGAGAGCGAGAGAGATCTTCCATCCACTGGTTTACTGCCCAAGTGGCCGCAACTGCCAGGGCTGGGCCAGGCCACAGCCAGGAGCTTCATCCAGGTCTCTCACATGGGTGCAAGGGCCCAAACACTTGGGCTATCTTCTACTGATTTCCCAGATGCATTAGCAGGGAGCTGGATCAGAAGTGGAGCAGGCAGGAGTCAATCCAGTACCACACGGGATGCTGGCATTAAAGGTGGTGGCTTTACACACTATACCACAGTGCCAGCCCCAGACCTAGAATTGTAGAGGGTCCCAGAAATCATCAGGGACAGGGGACTGCAAACCTGAGCAAGCATCAGAATTGCCTAGTGGGCTTGTTAAATAGTCAACATCAGCATGGCTTTCAGAACCCATGCTCTCTCACATACTCGGACATCACTCTAGAAATTGTCCCACTTTTCCCATAACACCTCCCCTCTACCTGTTCATATATAAACATGCTTCAATTTTTTGCCATTGTTTAAAGAAAAACTCCTTTGAACTCTGGGTCTCCTCTGTCACTGCCCCATTTTCCTCTTCCCCTGTCTATAGGCAAACTCCTCAAGTAACTGTCTACACCTGCCTTCCCTAACATGTGAAACTCCTGTGCTCTCACCCACACCACTTACCTGAAACCAGTCATCGCACAGATGACAACGACCTTCACACTGCCCAATCCAAACGTTAATCCTCTCCTCACCTTACCTGCTGATTCAACAGCATCTGACTCAGTTTACCCATCCTCCCTTTCTGAAGCACATTATTCACTTGGCTACCGAGCACCATGCTCTCTTGATTCTCCTCCACCCTTCCTGGCTGTCGTGGGTTGAACTGTGTCCCCAAAAGAAATTTTTGAGGTCCTAACACCAGGACCAAAAGATATGATTTTATTTGGAATAAGGCTCTGCAGATTTAACCATGTTAAGATGAAGTCAGCAGCATGGGCCTTAATCCAGTGGGACTGGCATTCTCTAGAAAGGGAGAAATTTAGGAGAGAACATTTGGCACAGTGGTTAGAGACGTCACTTGGACACCCACATTTCAAATCAGAGTGCTTGGGTTCAAGTCTCAGATCCACTCCCTGCTAATGCACATCCTGGGAGGTAATGATGATGGCTCAGGTACTCTGGCCTGGCCCAGCCCTGGCTGCTGCACATATTTTGAGGGAGTGAACCAGCAGGTGGAATGGCTTTTTCTGACTCTGTCTCTCTGCATTTCATGTAAATAAAAAGTAAACTGATTGCATGAGTGTACTTCTAGAATGCAGAAAGATAAAGAAGGCAAGTCTCATGGCCAGTTTTGTGGTGCAGTGAGCTAAGCTGTTGCCTGCAATGTCAGCATCCCATATCGTAGTACCAATTCAACTCCCACCCGTCCTGCTTCTGATCCAGCTCCTGGCTAATACACCGGAGAAGGCAGTGGATGATGGCTCAAGTACTTGGGCCTCTGTCACCCATGTATGAGACCCAGATAAGAGTTCCAGGCTCCCAGCTTCAGCCTGGCCCAACCCCAATCATTGAGGCCATTTGGCAAGTGAATAATCAGATGGAAGATATTTCCACTCCACCACTACTCCATTACTCTGCCTTTTTATTAAATAAATAAGTAAATCTTCAAAAATAAATTTAAAAAGTCCATCATTGTGGTATAGCAGGTAAAGCTACCATCTATGATGCCGGCATCCCACGTGAGTGCTGGTTTGAGTCCCAGCTGCTTCACTTCTGATCCAGCTCCCTGCTGATATACCTGGGAAAGCAGTGGAAGATGGCCCAAGTGCTTGAGCTCCTGTCATCCAGGTGGAATAAGCTCCTGGCTCCTGGCTTTGGACTGGTCAAGTTCTGTCCACTTTGGCCATTTGAAGAGTGAACCAGTGGATGGAAGGTTCTCTCTGTCTCTCCCTCTCTCTAATTTTGCCTTTCAAATAAATAAATAAATCTTTAAAATAAACAAGAATTAAGTTTAAATAAACAAGAATAAAAGTCTCTTTTCCCTCAAAGGGTGGACATACTCATGTACTCTGTGACCCTTCTATGGAAAAACAAAAAAGGAGAAATTTGGACAGACACATACAAAGTGATGACACAGGGAGAAGATGTGTAAGTGACTACAGTGGAGCATCTCCAAGCCAAAGAAGGCCAAGGGCTGCCAGAAAACATCAGAAGTAAAACAGGTGAAGAGGGCGTCTCCCTAGCACCATCACAGCACAGGGGCCAGCTTTGTGGTGCAGCAGGTTAAGCAAGCACCTGTGATGTCTGTATCCCACATCAGAACACCAGTTCAAGTCCCAGTTGCTACACTTCTGATCCAGCTTCCCATTAATATGTCTGGGAGGGCAGCAGAAGATGGCCTGCCACCCGTGTGGGAGACAGAGTTCCCGGCTCTTGGCTTTGGCCTGGCCCAGCCCTTGGCCATTGCAGCAACTTGGGAAGTGAACCAACAGATGGGAATCTCTTTCTCTCTCTATCCCCCCCATGTCTCTTGCCCCCTCAAGTTCCTCTGCCTTTCAAATCTATCTATCTTATATCTATCTATCTATCTATCTATCTACCTATCTAATATGTCTCCTATATTTAAAGAGAGAGTGTGCATGACCCTGCTGACACTTTGATTTCAGACTTCCAGCCTCCAGTACTGTGAGATAGTAAATCTTGGTTGTTTTAGCCACATAGCTTTGGCACTTGGTTACAGCATCCCTAGGAGACTAGACTATGGGCCGATCCTACTTAGCGTGTAGGCATGGTTATCATCTCCCTAAACCACCAGCCAGCCCAACTCAGCATATATGTGTGGTTCTCATCTCCCTGACCCTCGGGTGGCTTAGGGCCCACTCGCTCTACCTCTTTCCTCTTCCATATAGACCCATACCTGTTTCATCTCAACCACTCCAACATTTAAGACAACCACCTCTCTGCTAATCTCCAGACCCAGGTATCCGCCCCACATGACATCCCTTCTCCAGCGTCTAAGAGACATCTTTGAGCTAACAAGACCCAACTCAAAAAAGATTCTCCACCCCGGCCGAGAAAACCTGCCTCACCTTTTCAAGCTCTACCATTTCAGTGAAGGACTACTTACTGATCAGTTGTCCAAACAGACAAACGGGAGTATCATTTGACTCATTTTACTTTCTGTACACCACATCCTATCAGCAAATCTTGGTGGCTGCACCCCCACAAGACCTCCATACATAACCTTCCCTCCAACTATCACGCCCTGGATCATTTCAGCAGACTCCTGATGGACCAGGTCCTGTCTCCCCCCTTAACTCCAACATCATCTCAACATGGCCCAGGCAGAATTTTTTTAAACGTAAATACGATACACCCCACCTCTCTTCTTTTTCCTCAAATCTCCTAAAGGAAAGGACCCCATATGATTCCTACTTCCCTCCACCCACCTCTGCACATCATCTACTCCTGTACTCCTACTTCCTGCCCTGCACTCACTGCACATCTTACTTTTACCAGCACTATGTCTAAAAGGTACTTTCTGCCTTCATACCTGCTCTTCCCTCAACCTACTCTGCTCTTATTCCTGCAGGTCTCTGCTCAAACACCTGAAAGAGCCTGTCCCTGGCCCTCAAGTACAAACTTACCCTTCAACTTGGCATCCTCTAGCCCTGCCTGACTGCTTCCATAGCATCATCACCATGTGACATAACAGCTACTTACCCTTTACATTTTTTTATATTTATATGAAAGACATCTAGACAGATACAGAATTCCCATCCTCTGGTTGGCTCCACAAACACCCACAAGGGCATTTGGTCAGGCCATAACCAATAGCTGGGAGCTCAATCCAGGTCTCCCATGTGAAGAGCAGGACCCAACCCCTTCAGTCATAACTGTTTCCTCCTAGGATCTGCATCAGCAGGAAGTTGCAATCAGAAGCCAGAGACAGATACAGAAACCAGGCACCACCATATGGGATGCAGGTGTCTTAACCCCTAAGCCAAATGTCTCCCCTACCTTCTCCTTTTTATTTGTCTCACTTCACTAGAATAAGTTCCAAGAAAGCAGGGAAACTGCTATATCCACAGCTTTTAAGTTGTGTCTTGTACTTGAAAGACAACTAACACCTATTTCTTGAAAGAATAAGTTAACAAACAGCAGTGAAATGTACCATTTTATATAAACAGCAAGTATATCTACTTAAACTTCTGCAAAGTTGCACAAGCACAGCTCTGTCTCAAAACCGCAGGCAATATGGACATCAATGAATATTCAGAGATTCTGAGATGAATTAAAATGAAACAAATAAAGGCATGCTAGCAAGTTCTTCCTTTAAATGATACTTTGGCCCCTGAAGATGGTTGGGTCCTCCATAGTCTTGCAGAGTCCCTAAGGACAGAGCCACCTAAATAATGTGGCTCTTTGGGATGGCTTTCTCCCCCCGCAGTGGGTGTACTTGGGTCAGCTCTGCACTGGCAGCTACAACACTGCTGAGAGACAATAATCCGTGCATTGCTGCACTTCATGTTAACATAAGCTACAGATGCATGCATGTGGCCATGGAACTCGTGAGCTTGCTTCTGCAGGATAAGATGATTATCCTGAAATTTATTTTCCCACTTCCCAAGATGCAAGACGCAAGCCGATGAAAATAGCAATGATGTAAACCTAGAATAGCTAAGCAGCAATGAAGATTCTAGTAGTGTTCCATGGGTACACAGCAGCTGCATAGTTTGTGAAGCTTAATTTTATCAGACGGACTTCGATTTCACATGCCAAGTTTTTCCCTCTGGGATTTCAGCAGGTGCAGTGGGACAACTCAATAGAGCTAAATTCTCAGCCACTGAGCTAAGAAAACTCTCCATCACAACTCGTCAGAGTGAGAGGCAGCACAAGTTGGGAGGAGGGGAAAGAAGGAAATGGTAACCAGATAGAAAGAGATGAAATCTCAGAAGGAATTGGCTATGTACAACTGCAAGTGCTTTTAGAAGGCAGCTCCTTTTGTTTCTACAGCTGAAGGATTGAGCCTGGGTCAAACCTGTGAGTCCTCCACCAGTCAATTGATCACTGCTTCACCCAACGGCCTTACTGTTTGAGATACGATCACTGGAAGGTGTTTGTGGTGTGACATCAATTTCTTTTTTTTTTTTTAAGATTTATTTATATTGAAAGTCAGAGTGACACACAGAGAGAGGAGAGACAGAGAGAGAGAGAGAGAGATCTTCCATCTGCTGGTTCTCTCTACAAAAGGCTGTTATGACTGGGGCTGGATCAGACCCAAAGCCAAGAACCAGGAGCTTCATCCAGGTCTCCCACTTGGCCATCTGGGGAGTGCTCTGCTGTTTTCCCAGACATATTAGCGGGGAGCTGGATCAGAAGTAGAACATCAGGGATTTGAACCACTGCCCATATGGGGTGCCAGCACCACAGGTAGAAGCTTAACCCACTGCACCACAGCACCAGCGCCATCACCAACTGCTTTGAATGTTGTAAGCGTCTGAGTCTTGAACAGAGTGTACCAGCCAAAGGAACAGAGGAGGAAAGGGCGCCCAAGTGGTAGGCAGCGAGATGAACCCAGAATCATGACTTTGCTGCAAAAGAAAACTACAGGGGAAGTTGAATATGCAAAAAATGAGGCAATAACAGTTGGAAAAAGGGGCTGGGGTAAGTGAGGGCTAGAATGGCAACAGCCTGGGACACCTGGGACAGTACTGTGTTGTGAGCACAAGTGCTCCAAGGACTGAAAAAGGGGACAGCAATCCCCTCGGCGTTCCGATGAGGCACAGCTGCACGCATGCAGTTCTGAGCTCACTCCCTCATCCCTTTCAGCCTCACTCTGTGCTCTCCAGATGCCCGTGTGCACGTGTGTGATCTTCATGGCACTGCTCAGAGATCCACCTACATGGGCCATCCAGGACACAGGCTGCAGTGCCTGTCCTGTGTGCCACCTCATGCTGTAAGTTCACAATGAGTACTCAACCGTGCAGAGTCATGAGATAGCCAGTGCTTTAGACTGCCATATTTAATTCAAGTTAGTAGGCCAGGAATAATGAGTAACACAGCACTGAATTGTCTCTTTAATGATATCCATGGAAACACAACTGAAATCATGAAGGTTATCTATTCAAACCCAACAAATCAATGCTGGCTGTATTTTCTGACTCTCACTGCAGAACAGAGATGCTTTTAAGTCTGTCTGGAGGGGCAGGTGTCTGGCCTAGCAGTTAAGATGCACACATCCCAGATCAGAGTGCCTACGCTCAACACCTGCCTTTAGCCTCTGATTCCAGCTTCCTATCAACACAGATCCTGGGAAGCAGCACATGATGGCCCATATATTTGGGTTCCTGCTACCCATGTGGGAGACTTCGTTCCCAGTTTTGGTTCCAGTCAGGGACCACTGTGGGTATCTGGGGAATGAATTAATCGGTAGGGTCTCTCTCTCTCTCTCTCTCTCTCTCTCTGTGTGTGTGTGTGTGTGTGTGTGTTTATCTTTCTCTGCTTCTCAAATACTTTCAATTTGTATTTAAAAATTATCTCTGAATTTAAAGGTTTTTTTCACTTAAGAGTTTTGAGGGTTTTTTGTTTTGCTGTGTTTGTTGTTTGAAAATATTACAGCCATGGGGGAGGTTTTAAATAGAAAAACACCACAAGCTCAAGTTGAGAGGTAAGGTCAGAAAACAATCTGAATTCAAACAAAGTTTCTAAAAATATACATATTTCCTTTTTGATGTCTACAGATTTGTTCACTCCTTTAAAACTTTTACACTATTTTAGGAGTTTACTGTGAAGCCAAGATAAGCACTGATTTTTACCCAGCCAGGGTGTTTCCTTCTTGGAAAAAAACAATCCAGATTAACAACCACAAAAATAGTAAAGACAACGGCCAAGCATGCAGACAAAGAAAATCCGTGATTTCACATACAGTAGGTAGAACGCTCAGTCTTATGAAATAATTAACAGTATGCACAACTTCCTTCAGAAGTGTGATTTTATTAACCATTTAAAGGCAATTGAAATTTTTATTGTTTTTTTTTCCTAATTAAATGATTCTGCTACTTTATTGTGTTGCTGGTGTTTTAAAAGTAATGATTTTCAGAGATGCATTTCCAATTACTATGGTGGAAAATACTGTAAGCCGTGTTTCCAGTGTGTCAAAGTTGGGCCATTCCCTCTAAATGCCCATAATGGGAAACAGAATGTAAATTCTATTCTAACAAACTGAGCAGTTGTGTTTCAAAGATAGGATAATTAGCAAAGATACTACCAGGCTGGGTGCAACAGTGACCAGGGCCAAAGAGATGGAGGGACAGATAATCAAACAGGCTGGAAAGGGAAATGAAGTAAGTGGCTTGCAAGGAAAAAACCCTCTGAGAACGAGGTAGACCAAAAGAAGGATGAAGGAGAGGAGCGAGCGGGAGGGCGCGTAGCAGGCACTAGCGGGTGCGGGTGAGAATAACTATTTCGCCTGGGTAGTTACCCAGTCCACCCACGGCTGAGGCTGCGCTAATGGGTCCCTGTGACCTGGACTGAATGAAAGAGTTTCCGCTGGGAAACTGCATGGAAGTGGGCGTGAGGAAGGGGGAAATCCGACCCAAGCACTTACTTTAATTTCGTTTGTTTTGTATTTAAATTAAGAGTTTAATCTTAATTTTCTGTTTAACACACAGATGAATAAAAGGGTTGCTTTTGTTTGTTTTCTTCCAACCCTGTGATACTCTCTCTCTTGCAGGATTTGAGATAAAGAAAGCAAGTATGAGGGGACAGCATTGAGCCTACAGGTGCCTGCTTCCCATATCAGAGTGCCTGGCTACAAATCCTGGTTCTGCTCTGGATTCCAGCTTCCTGCTAACAGAAACCCTGGGAGGCAGCCGGTGATGGCTGAAGTAGTGGGGTCCCTGTCACGCATGTGGGAGACCCTGGCTGAGCTCCCAGCTCCCGGTGTCAAACCTGAGCATGGGGCCATTGTGCACGTTTGGGGAGTGAATCAGCAGATGTGAGTGCTCTCACTGTGTGTGTATGCATGTGTGTGTCTGAAAAAACAAATAAGAAAGCAAGTGGGATGCAGCAAAATATAAGGCCTTCACTCCATGAAAACCAGGGAACGGATGATGGCTTTCCTACCCACAGTGCACACAGAAAGTATTTGTTTTAGAAGAAAAGTAGATGGAGCAGGCGCTGTGGCATAGCAGGTAAAGACACTGTCTTCAACATTTCATATGGGCACCAGTTCAAGTCCTGGCTGCTCCACTTCTGATCCAGTGCCCTGCTAATGGCCTGGGAAAAGCAGCAGAGGATGGCCCAAGAGGTTGGGCCCCTGCCACCCACATAGGAAACCTGTAAGAAGCTGCTGGTTCCTGGCTTTGGCTTGGCCCCAGTCCCAGCTGTTGTGGCCATCTGGTGAGTGAACCATCAAATGGAAGATCTCTCTCCCTGTCTCTCCATTGCCCCCATTCTCTCTGTAACTCTGCCTTTCAAATAAATAAATAAAACCTTTTTTTAAAAAAAGTAGGAAGTTGTATACTTCTGAAACGCAATTAAAACTTTTCTAAGATAAAATGATGTCTTATCTCATGATTCTTAATGCAAAGCCTGTCTCACCCACCACAAGGGCCTTCACAAAACTCCATGGCATTTATTGAGCATCTACTATGTAGGAGGACTGGCCCTTTCTCCTGTCACTCTGTATTAGTCTTCAATCTGGCAGCTGGAAAGCTCCGAGAGTCATGAGCAGGCAGGACAAGGAATAGTGCATCACCCACCCGTCACACCTTCACCCCATCTGGCACCTCAGTGCTGGGAAAGAAACTGCACTGGGGATGAATGCTAACAAAGGCCACATGATGGGTTTCAATAGAAATTGCATCTGACAAGCATCCCTTCTAGTCTTGCCAGCAGCAGCTGCATGCTCTCGTCCACCTGGCTATAGGTTAGCTCTCCCCTCTTTTATCTTTCTACACCTTTGTCCTCAGTTCACCCTCCTCTAGACTTAGACTAATGGCTCTGCCAACTCAGGATCCATTCGTCTTTCAACATCAGCCATGAACTGCAAGGAAACAGGAGGAAAGAGCATGCTCTTATGGCATGGGTCCCTGCCCCATTTCCCACAGGCTTACGCAAAGTCCCTCCCGTCCTTCCATCCTAGCTCCAAAAAAGCACCCCTTCCAAAAGATGCCAAATTTCCTTCTTCACATACTTTTACAGAGCAGACACAGGATCGCTGGGGTTGCAGGAAAAAGGCCCATGATTAGTGAGGTTTTCATGAATATAGTAATAACCACCTAAATACATGAATAAATTTGCTATTTCTTACAAAGGTGATAGCAATTCATATTGTTAAAATTTTCTTTTCGTGCTAATGGCTATAAACTAAAATAAAAGACGTACAACAAAATGAAGGAACAGATCTGATTAAAATGGAAAAGCCAGGAAATTGGAAAGATACGCAGCACTCTCTGAAGCAAACCTCTCTAAAGACGTTTAACAAAAGGAAAATGAGGTTGATCCAGAAAGGTGAATGCCAAAGAGACAAAGAATCATTAATACGGGATTTTTATCTTATGGCCTTGAATTTCCTTTAAAAGGCCAAGATTTTCAAATTCTTTGTTTGGACTCACCATTGCTAAAAACAGCAACACAAGAGAGAACAATAAGACTTCCCTTCCTAAGAGTTCATTTACATGGTCAAGTGTGTATTGGAACCTTAATCCTGATCTATAAAATCATTGTTCTCTTACATTGATTTTTCTTGCATTGTTTCTCAATAGTTTTTCTATTTAACTGAATATATATTCATGGACTATTTAAAGGATATTTCAGAACTATCACTATCATGCCCCATTGGCTCCATCTCATAGAAAACTTAGGACACACACACAAAATATTTAAAGGCTTATGTTTCCTTGAATTATTTTAATTCATTTTTTAAAGGGAATACATAAATGTTTGAGAGTTCTATTCTAAAAATTTCACTTTGTGATAAACTTTATACGAAGCTCTAAACTGTAATTCACTTGAAAGCTTCAAATGCATGAAAAACAAGTTACATGTCTAACAACTGTCATGAAATTGGAGGGACACAGTACCCCTTGAAACGAGCACTTGTCAGCTTTCTTCCAATCACAGAAGAGCAGCAGAGAGCAGGAGTGAGAAAGGAACAGCTAACAGAAACAGGGGTATGTAGCCAAGAGACAAATGAGACTTTGAAAGAGCAGACAGGCTATGGCTCGTGAAGATTAAATTACTCCACGGACATCCAAAGAGCAGAAAACATACCGTTAGAACAAAGTCGGGGGTAGGGGAGGAGGGAGGAAACTTCTGACTTAACATGAGACAGAAGAACTTCCTATTCGAATGGAACATCCCGCCTTCAGAAGTAAAAACACAACTTCCCTGGAGGAATTTAACTATGAACAGGAACGCTGAAATTGTGAATTTCTCTACGAGGTGTAAAATGGAACTAGGAGGCCAGCCCCATGACTGTTTTACATGGGTACGGTCACATACGTAGAACACTTTTACAAGGCAAACACAGCGCAGGCCAGCATGTTTAAGTAAACTGGTATGTCAGTGGGAGACATTTGTATTTGTTGCCCAGCACCCACATTCCTTCTGGTAGTACCACTGCCATTTCCCTTTTGAAATGTACCCAGATACTGCAGTTTGAGGGTGGCTCACCCAGTCCCTACCTTTCCAGCCTGTGTCATTCTCGTTGCCACAGAGATGAGTGTGGGACTAAAATCAAGGCCAGCCAAATAATCTTAACACTTCCATTTAACCTCATGGGAAATGAAAGTTCTTTCTACTAAGTGGCTGGAACATCAACCTATTGCAGCTAAATGCTATCTTGTGGGGCCGGTGCTGTGGTTTATTTGGTTAATCCTTGGCCTGCAGTGCTGGCATCCCATATGGGTGCCGGGTTCTAGTCCCAGTTGCTCCTCTTCCATTCCAGCTCTCTGCTGTGGCCCAGGAGGGCAGTGGAGGATGGCCCAGGTCCTTGAGCCCCTGCACCTGCATGGGACACCAGGAGGAAGCACCTGGCTCCTGGCTTTGGATTGGCACAGCTCCGGCCGTTGCAGCCATTTGGGGAGTGAACCAACGGAAGGAAGACCTTTCTCTCTGTCTCTCTCTCACACTGCCTATAATATAATTCTACCTGTCAAATAAGTAAATAAAATCTTTAAAAAAATAAAAATAAATAAATGCTATCTTGCCACATCGAGTAAAGAGGCTGTCCAGAAAAGAGTTGGGAGCAAGGACAGAGCTGATGATGCCCTTGAGCCCAATGAGACCTCATCTCCCAGGCTGGCTGTCAGCCATGTAAGCTTGCATCCCCTCTTCTCTGCTTTAGGTTGTTTCTAGTGAGTTTTCTATACCTGACAACCAAAAGTTCTGACTAACGTCAAAGGAGGAAACAGTCGGAAAGGACACCTGAATATCCACAAAGGCTAAGCACCTGGTTCACTGCAAGTTTCAACCTTTGAAACCTGAAATATTCACCACATGACCAGGGCACCCTTTAAATCTTCTCATCTTCTTCGTAACTATTTTCCAGTGGGTACTGAACTCCCTGGCTCCTAACTTTATGTGTTGGTCGTCCTTAATCCCTGTGGTTGCAGTTAATCCTCCTGAAAGAAATGGGATGGCACAGTGCTTAAAGTCATCAGCACTCCTATTCATGAAAAGCAGACACCTCTTCCTGTGGCTTTGCACCCACGTGCACATGCCACCGTAGGCACAGCCAGCAGACCAACTGGAAACTTCCCCTCTCTGAGAACAGACTGCTCCAGAAAGCAGGATTCCAGAAATAGCTGGTTGAGCAGTCCAGGTTGGCTGTTACGAAATCACTGCCCAGGCCAAAAGGACTACTCTCCTCTCTTGCTCACTGCATCGCAGTTTTCTCAATGAACAAGACATGGGCCCGCCAGCCGGGGCATCCTGGCCTCCCCACTATTCTCCATGGAAGTGTTCTGCATTTTTGAGCATTGTTAAATCTTTGGATTTCCCTAGCAAACCAAGGAGCGGTTCATTTTATGATTTTAATACAACCTGGCATGGACCCCGATGAGGATGGAAACATCCATGGCAACTCTAATCACTTCTAACCCTCTACAGAACCAAATACGGCACAACACGATAAAGATGTACTTTATGATATTCCGTTCTGGTCATTATCTAATTTTATCTAATTGTATTCATCACAACAGTGTCTTCTAAAAAACAAGATTAAAACAAGTTTCCAAAAGAATCAGTCTTCTGCCATTCTCCCCTGACAGTGCGAGCCACGTAAATCTCCCCGACACGGACTTACGGCGGCTTAGGGGGGCCCCGCTGGAGCACAGACACAGCCACTCACAATGGCAATGAAGCATCTGATTTGCTGCACACGGGGCCACCTCCACACAAAGCCTCGCACTTTGGGACAGGAAGGCAAGGATAATACGGAATCCTCTGGTAGCGGCAGGGGACGATTCGGGAGGCAAAATGGCATTACTGGAGCTGGAATCTGGCCAGCACACTGGGGCTAAGTACCCAGGCTCTTATGAAAAGTGCCCGGGGCTTGCTAATGCCCTCGAGTTCTCAGGACCCCAGTTCTGTGTCTTCTGTGAAAAGAAAAGCTGATTAGATCATTTAAGTCAATCTCTCGGTGGGCTTCTTTAACTTCCGATTATCTACATATGCTTTCATCACCGTCCTGTTGCCCTGGTTAAAATTAATGACAGATTAACGTAAGACTCTCCACAATATCAAAGCACCTAAATATATACCTCCATAATATATCACATATATATTTTTTTCATTTGTTCCCCAGGGGATTAATTGAGCGCCTCAGTAACTCCTACTTGGACTAAATCATGCTGTTGTAAAGAGCACATAATATCCCAATTATCCTGTTGCCCTTATCTTTATGGGCCTCCAAAGGGCGGATAACCTCAGTGGGCGACAAGATTTAATAGCACATCTCTGAAAAGCATGGTTCTGTTTCAACAGGCAGTCTTTAAAACAAAAACAAGAAACAACAACAGTGACAAAACCAATGACTCTGAACATTAAATCTTCTCGGGTATTTACTGCAAAGGTTACTCATAAGGAGATTTCAAACACAATCATTCATCTCCTTGGCCATACAGAAATCTGGACTGTCAGGATTTCTCGAGGGAATAAGGACATTGAGGGTCTTCATTTAGATAGTCTTAAAAATCATAAATATTTAAAATTGGCATACATGTCTAAGAAGGAAGAAGGTTTCTCATCCTGTATACATGAACAAACACTCTTTACAAAATGGGCTTGGGGAAGTCCCCCAAAAAATATTAGCACAGGAGTTCTTTCTCCTCTAATCACATCACCTACACAGCCCAAAACTGAAGTGGCATGCTTCCTCTTCCCTTTTTTCTGAACTTTTAATTTACAAACACTCTCTGCTATTCGCCTTCCCAGTCCTCACAAAAGGATCTTGAACAATTTTCTTTGAACTACAAGGCAACTTCACCTAGACTCGGTTTCTTCTTCCGTAAAATGGGACAGCTGGACGAGCTCTGTGGTTCTGAACCCAGGCTGCACTTAAAAATCACGCAGAAACTTTTTAGAATATGAATCCCTTAGCCCAGCCCCAGCCATCTACCCTTGCTAAAAGTTCTCCAGATGATTCTTGTAAGTGGAAATAACAGCACTGCATACCTCCAGGACTCTGCCCAAAGAGTCCACCTACTTCTTTGCCAACCACTGAGCTATCATGTCCAGGACACTGAATGGAAGAGTTTGCCGGGGCTCCTGTAGCAATTTACCAAATACATGGTGACTGAAGACAATAAATTTATTATTTTCCTGTTTAGGAAGACAGAAGTCCAAAATCAAGGCTCTGAAAAAGTTGGTTTTCCCAGGAAGCCCTGGGGTAGCACAACAGCTGTGTGTCTCTCCCAGCTTCCAGGAGATGCCAGCAATCCTTGCTGCTCCTTGACTTAGAAACACAGCATTCCAGTCTCTGCTCTCCTCCACAGGGACTCCCACTCTGTGTGCCTTTCCCTGAGAAAGGCACTTGCTACTGGATTCAGATCTAGGATGTGCTCCTCTCAAAATCCTTGCCTCTGTTACATCTACAAAGTCCTTAATTCCAAAGAGGGGCCCATCCTGAGGCTCTGGGTGGACCTACCTTTTTGGGGGTCACTATTCACCCCACTACCCTAGGGGAGCCACTGTTACCTGTGGGCACTAGCAAAACCCTTGAAAGCAGGGAATAGGGCAACACAAGGTATCTGCACAGCGCTGATATGGGCCAGGAGGCTACTGCTGCCATAGAGGGAGGAGCGGGAACAGAAGGAGAGGCACGGGAAGGCTGTGCCAAGGTGGCCCCAGGCCAGCTCCCACAGGCAGCTCAGGCTCAGCTGTCAGGTCATCTCCACTCAGGTTACAGGCCAGATGGATCAAGAGAGGAGCAGTGCCACAGTGCAGGGCTCCATCAGCATCTCCGCCCAGCAGGGACAGGGGTTGAGATGAAGACAGGCATATGCGTGGCCTCCACAAAGAGGGGCCACAGAGTTTGCAAAGGCCCACTGTGGCCTTTCAAGAAGCTATGCATCTTCCAACCCTGGAAAAAAGGCCTCCCTGCATTATAGTCAATAATCCTATTACCGTCTTCCAGTATGTCCCACACCCCAAAGAAACCACCTCCCACTTCATCCTTTTCTACGCATCCTGTGACACATAAAACAAAAGAGAAAGGCGACAGTAATACTACAAAATGCCTCCTACAGCTATGATTCTGTTTTTACACCAATCTATGTTACTCCCCTCTTTCAAAACCCTCATCCTTTCAGGATTCCTCCCCATCTCCAGGCAACTCCAGCACAACTCCGGCTCTTGCAGCCAATTGGGGAGTGAACCAACAGATGGAAGACCTTTCTCTCTCTCTCTCTCTCTCTCTCTCTCTCCTCTCCCTCTCCCTCTCCCTCTCCCTCTCCCTCTCCTTCTCTCTCTCTGTAACTCTGACTTTCAAATAAGTAATAAATCTTTAAAACAAAAAAAAGATATTTATAAAATGACCTTCAAGCTTTAAGGAATGTATGAAACATAGATAAATTTTCGTTTTAGGCATGGGTGCCATCCCCAAGATACCTCATTATTTACCTGCAAAAATCTCACAGTCAAAAAATCCAAAATCTGCAACAATTCCAGTCCCAAGCATTTCAAGCTGCATTTTCCTCTTGACAAAGAATGTTAACTGAAAGATGATTATATGAGGATACTCCAAAAAGCTTGTGGGAAAATGGAAGTAAAAGATGTCTATTTTGGTGCAAAAAAAATGAAATCCATGAGTTTTTCATAATGCACAATTTCCATGCACTTTTGAAGCACCTTTAAATAAGTACATCTCTAGTAAAATGTTGCTTCTCATTTACTCATTTAACTTCTTTCAGGATTAAAAAAAAAAAAAAAAAAAAAAAAAAACAGAACAAAAAAGAAGAAAGTAGGATAAATGAAAAATTTCTCTGTTCTAAACTGAGAATAGTGTACCCATTTGTCAGAATACAATGATGACATTTTGTGTCATCCATCAAGGGGCCCAGCAAAAACATACCTGCTAAGGGCAGACATCCTCCGAAACACCCACCAGTGTTTCCATTTCTGTAAAGTAGCCTGAGACTCACTGAGATGTGTCGTCTGCAGTAACTGGGGGCGGGGGTGCGGGGGACAGCAGGTGAACAGCTTGCTCTGTTGCTCAGTCCCCGGAAGTAGCAAAGACCCAAGAACAGCCCCACCATTACTTAACAACCAGGGTCTCGGGCGGTTTCCTTGGTGATCTGTGATGTTACATCCAATGACAACGACTTCACAGCACCAGCCTGACACAGTGGCAGGGAAAGCTATCAATGGCTGCTCTACCTTTGCTGACCTAACAGAGGCATGACAGAAGGGCCCAAAAGTGAGAGACTCTGTCTCTGGTCACCAAGCACCAGCTGCCTGTCCAGGGAGTGTCCTGTGTCTCCCTCATGGCTTCGTCTTTGTGGCTTCGGTCACATCGTGTGGGCCAGTAGATTTCTTCCACCTTAGACATCATCTACCTAAATCATCAATCTACTTAAATTTACCTGCCCTCAGAAAATATTTGCAAATCATATACCTGGTAAGATACTGGCATCTATAATACATATACATAAAAAAACACCCACAGTTCAACAACAAAATAACAGCACAACTTAAAAATAGGCAAAGGACTCAGCATAGGCACTGAAGATGTTGCCTTGGATGCCTGCATCCCATATCAGGGTATCTCCCAGTGTCCTGGCTCTGCTTCCGATTCCAGCTTCCTGCTAATGTGCACCCTTGGAAAGTAGCAGATGATGGCTCAAGCAGGTGAGTGCCTGCTACCCACATGGGAGACCCAGACTGAGTTACAGTTTCCTGGCTTTGGCCCGGTCCAACACTGGCTGTTGCGGATACTTGGGGAGCGAACTAGAGGGTGCAAGATTTCCATCTGTCTGTCCCTGTCTGTCTGTCTCCCCCCCCTCTTTTTCTCTCCATCATTCTTCCTAATAAGAATAAATAAATTTTAAAAATAAACAAATAACAGGCAAGGACTTGAATACACATTTCTCCAAAGAAGATATATGGACAGCCAATAAGCATATGAAAAGATGAGCAACATCACTAATCATATAGGAAAAGTAAATCAAAACCACAAGATACCATTCCACAGCTTTTTTATACAAGTGTTAGAAAGGATATGGAGAAGGTGGAATTCTCGCACATCACCATATGAGCCAGAAATTCCACTGAAAACATCGAAACCCACATTCACTGCAGCATTCCTCACATAGGTAAAAACACTCAACAACTCAAGTGGCCATGGACCGACGACTGTGTAAGCAAAATGTGGCAAAGGGGTACTATAGGACACTCACATTAAAGAGGAGGGGAGTTATGACACATGCTACAACGTGGATGAATCTTAAGGATATTAGGCAGTCACAAAAGGCCAAATACTGTGTGAGTCCACGCATACGAGGTTCCTGGAGAAGTCAAGTTCACAGACACAGAAAGTTGAATGGTGGCTATAAGGGGCTAGGGAGAGGGGAAGGGGAAGTTGGTGTCTTTGCTTTGAATATATTTTATCATGCATATTTGAGGTGTAGGGAGTTAGTGTTTAAAGATGATAAAAATGTTGGGAAAATGGTTGGTGCAATGGGTGCTCAACAATGTGAAAATCCTTCATGCCATAGACCATGCATCTAAAAATGGCTGAAAAGATGACTTCTACACTATGTGTATTTTACCATCATAAATAATTATATATAAAATAGCCACACAGGTCCTAAAATGATCTATAATACAACACCAAATTTGAAAGTAAGGCAAGTTGTGTTGGAGTCTATATTGCTTTTTGTTCTGAACAATACTGAGACAGCACACTCAAACCATCTTTCTTTTTAAACATTAAAAAGGTAGGAGGAAGTGAAGTCTTTTCCCCTCACTCATCCCCTTGTATTTGCTGCTTCTGATACTAAAAATACAGCCTCAGGTATATGGAGTCACACAGTTTTTGCCCTGGCTTACTTCATTAGGCATAACATTGTTTTATGGTTAGAATTCAGCGGACACTCTACCAGTTCCCATTCATCTCTTGACCCCTTGTCACTCCCAGACCTTGCTTCCATGTCATTCAAGAATCCCCAAGCACTGGTCCCTCCAGCCACACATCTGAGAGGCGGAGGACATCTCTCTCCTCTGGGGTTAGCACTGTGCAGGACTGACAGACCCTTCAACAGCCCAAGCTATCAGCTGGTGGATACCAGAAATGACAACAGAAAAGTCTTTGTTTTAGCACCTAAGAAAGCAATACCATAAATGCCCAAAACACCAAGTCAAATGGACACTGCAGAGTCGGGGTTGTAACAGGGACATAGGCTCTGCAGCACTGGCTCTCAACACAGCTTTAGTATTGTGAAACCAGGCTTCGTGGAGAGCAGAATAGGTGGATATAGTGAGAAGGGAGTGCTTTCTGCAGAGAAGAGAGAGGAAAGCAAGAACCAAAGCCGGGAGCTTGTCCCATATTTTGCATCCAAAATTAGACCTAACAATGCACACAACTGGATAGCACACATTATACTCTTAGTGGTAGAAGAATAGACAAGGATGAAGTGGGTTTTTTGTGTATCTTAAAAGTCTTAACATTTTGTGTTATTTATGAAGTGTTTCATAGCAAGTAGAATGCATTGTTTTTAAAGTAATACATATTCCAAATTATAATAAGCACTTTTATGACAAGAAAAATACTCTAAATAAAAAATGAAAAGATCACAGACTATAATAATAGAAATGGTTTCCTTTCCTACACAGATCATTTATATCACCCACACTATTTCCCATTGTCTCTAATATTTATCAACCTGGACCTTCACTCCTGGTTAACACACCTTGAAAAACTTCTCACTTCCCCACCCACACAGCCCCTACCCTTCTGTTTTTATAAATTCCCTGGTGTACCCATTTGCAGAGACACCCACTCCTATGACACGTTCAGTTGGGCAAGCCTTCAAAGGTTTTGATTGCTCAATAAAGAAGAATCATCTGCCTGAACTCTGCAGCATGCCAGAAGAAGGCTCATTTCCCGAATCATCTTGTTTCCACCCAAGAAAAACACACTTGATCTTATTCTTAGAGAAAGACAGAGAGACACTTGGGCAAGGCACTGTAAGAAGATTGCAGCCTTCTGTTTCAACCTGCCGGTTAGCCTGCTGCCACTTGGTGGCACTGTTGACTCCACTTTGCTCCCTGATTCAGGGATGGGTGTATCAGTGGATCCAGCCTTAATAAGCATGTGTGCCCTTGCCCGTGAGGGACTTCATTAAGCCCTGACAGCCTTTATAGAAACATCAGAACAGCTACATCCCTATCACCTCCAGATCTAAATGGTAAATTGTGTAGCAAATGCTCTCCCCTTAGAAATTTCCCTTGAGTTCTCTCCAAACACCGACATCCATCCTTTCCTGGGACCTATGGGCTCTGTGCAACCTTTCCTAGTAACCTTGGCCAGAGAGTTCCACAGGAGAACCTGGACACCTGTGGGTGCCACCCACGTGGAGGGAACAATCAGGCAGGAACTGGGAAAGCAAAGGAGCAAGTGAAAAGGAAGTGGTGCCACCATCTTGAAATTTTTTTGAAAGAACAATAGAAAACGCAGGGGAAAGGAGACTTTGATAGGGTTTCACTTCTGATTTGCCTGGTAGTGCTTTCACTATCACCTCCCTGTGTGAGTATCCTACCTTAGCGCTCAGGGAATTGCTTAGGGGCAGACAGAGAATCTGTGGGTCTGAGACTAGAGCCACACCCTCTTCCCCACTTCCTCAGCACAATGGTGGCTCTAAGGCAGTCCCCAGGTACACAGAGTGAGGCCCAACCACCTCATACCCAAACATCAGGTCAGGGCGGGGCAGCCCCCCTCTCCACGAGGTCGATGGCACTTGTCTTCACACCCACGCCCTGCCTGTCCCACAAAACCACACATGAGCTGCTTATTCTTCCCCTCGTTAAACCGTTTTTCCTCTTCTTTGAAATGACCAAAGCTATTAATTTATAAAAGACTGCAGTTGTGTAAACACTCAGAGGAAGCAGCACATGCTGACATTTACGATCATTTGGTTTGTTCTTTGCATCCCCCAGTGCAGATCCACGTCTGTGCTACACGATCTCTCATGTCTGCAGGGTCAGGGGATAGGACAGGAGCCTCCAACAGGGACCCCTACAGAGTCCCCCTGGGAGCAGAATGTGAATATTGCACACCCAAATTCATGATGTTACTGCTTTGAAGATGGATGACGATTCTTTAGTCATGAGAACTGCACATATGTTGTCTCAATGAACACCAGAACATAAATCGTTAGTGAAATACAAAACACAGGAGGGAAGTTCTGGTGACTGAGATCTTATTCTAAGCACTTAGTGTAAGATGCACACAAAGCACGGCTGACTATAATGAAAGGGATCTTTCTAAAAATATATTCATTTATTTATTTTATTTGAAAGGCAGATTACAGAGAGATGGAGAAACAGAGAGTGAGAGAGAGAGAGATCTTCTATCTGCTGGTTCACTCCCCAGATGGCCACAAGGGCCAAGGTTGAGCAAGGCTAAAGCCAGGAGCCAAGAACTTCACCCAGGTTTCCCAGTTAGGCAGGAGCCCAAACACATGGGTCATCTTCTGCTGCTTTTCCCAGGCCATTAACCGGGAGCTGGATTGGAAGTGGAGCAGCCGCAACAGGAACCAACACCATATGGAATGCAGGTGTCACAGACAGAAGGTTTACCCACCCTGCCACACAGCCGGCCCCTGAAGGGATCTTTTAATAAATTCTTATACACAACAAAAGAATGTCCTCACCCTCTAACCAGACAGTCTGGGACATTATTACACACTTGTCCTGTGGTCTTGAGACTGCTCCAAACTCTACAAAAGGGGCACACAGGGTTAAGCTGCTACTTGTGGCAGTGGCATCAAGTCAAGTTCCAGTTGCTCCACTTCTGGTCCAGCTTCCTACTAACGTGCCTCGGAAAGAAGTGCAAGATGGTCCAAGTACATGGGTCCCTGATACCAACTGCGGGAGACCCAGATGGGGTTCCTGGCTCTGGGCTTCAGCCTGGCCCAGACCTTGTTGTTACAGTCATTGGGGAGGGAACTAGAGGATGGAAGATAGCTCTCCCTCCCTCTTTTTGTAGTTCTGCCCTTCAAACAAATAAATTCTGTGAAAATTCTGCTTTTGCTATAGCATACAATACCAGAGATAGATTCTTTTTATTCATCTCAGTTGTGATAAATACTCATACTTGGAGGGTAGATTGCATTTTTGGAAACAGCCGAGTCATTTGGAACTAAATCTGCCATATACGCTGGAGAAAAATGTGTGAGTCAAAGACAAGATCATTCAGTGAGCTCATCAACAAGTATTGCATTGGATGCCACACGTGCACTATGCAGTTAGCCATTGCTCTCAAGGGCTCCTAGTCTAGAAGGGAAGATGAGCACATAAATGAGTAATTGTAATAGAAATGATACACTTTTCCCATAGAGCTTTAAGCATTCCTGGTTGTCCTTTACTAGGACTCTGACTGCAGACTAACAGGATAGGTTTCAGGGCTGGCAAAGAAGAAGGAAAGTGGAGCCAACTTTTTGGGCAACAGCAACTTCAATGAAATGAGCGTCCCACTCCCAAGAGGGCTCCCCTAGGAAAGGATGCTAGTCCACATCTTTGTATTTCAGGCTGTGTTGCTTCTGACGTGTGATCTAGCATGACTGGAAAGCCCCATTCCAACCCCAGCAAAACAGTAGTCATGGGTTGATGACCAATGACGTGAACTCTTTTCACTTTGTTTCCTAAGCTAGCCCAAAATCAGTGTGGCTACCACTAAAGGAGAGCAGAGCTCCAGAACAGCACAGGATGGCCGAGCCTCCCACAGGGCTGGGGTAGGCACTGGGCAGCAGGTGTCAGCAACAACTTGCCACACAGAGGAGGGTGGATCAGTAAGTAAGTATATCCAAGGGAAAACGGGAGCAAGGTTTCTCACCATCAGAAAGGAGAATTGCAAACACGGAAGGGGGAAAAACTGGAACTGGAGATACTGGTATGAACCCTGTATTTTTATATAGATAGAGACAGAGAAATTAGTATTTAATACTGATCAAAAAATATTCTTCCTAGCTTCTGCCCACTGGGAGGATCTGGGAGCAACACCAGCCCCATAGCAGCAGGTACACCTAGTGTCCCAGTGCTTGGCTTTTCAATACTATTCTCAGCTAAAAGGAACCAGGGGTCCTTGGAGAAGTTGATTCAACAAGTAGGGCAGGGACAATATAGAATGAGCCTGGAACATCTTACCATTCCCAAAGAATAATGGAATTGTATCAAAAGGACACAGAAATTTGCTTATTAGGGTCCCAGTGGCCAGGTATGGGGCAACTGAAAATTCAAAATAAATAACAGGTTGATGAATTATAACCCACTGAATAAGAAAATAAATCTTAAGTTCATATTGATAAAAAAAAAAAACTAATGAGGAGGCTAGCGTTGTGGGACAATAGGTTAAGTCACCATTTGCAATACCTGCACCCCAAGCACTGGCTCAAGTCCCGGCTGCTCCACTTCAGGTCCAGTTTCCTGCTAATGTGCTTAGGAAAGCAGCAGATGATGGCCAAGTGCTTGGACCCCTGCTATCCACAAGGGAGACCCAGATGGAGTTTCTGGCCCAGTCCTGGCTGTCGTGGCCACTTTGGTGACCCAGCAGATGGAAGACTATCTGCCTCTGGCACTGCCTTTCCCTCTCTCTATTACTCTGCCTTTCAAATAAATAAATAAATATTTTTTAAAATGAAGAACAAATTAAAAGTTTGATGAGGACTCATACATAGACACAATTTCAAAGTCCTCCCAACAAAATGTGTAGTGAAGTAATTTTTCAGGGGGGAAGCATGGAAGACATGACCTCAGTGAGATGACAAAAGAGAACATCAGCAGGGTAGAAAGGACAGGGCACCCTGTCCAGGAAGAAACATCACAGGAACCCACACCGAGGAGAGTAACTGGACTTCTTAACATCACGACCATCGGAAACGGCACAGGGGCTGCTCCAAGCTAAGGACTCAGCAAGTAAACACCGCACAGGACTCCAGGCTGGATCCTTTTGTGACAACCGATGTTACTGGGACAACTGGAAAAACTTCAGAAGGGGTGAGGATTAGATGGCTGTGCTATGCCAATCTTAGTTCCCTGATCTGTCAGCTGTACTACGGCTACACAGGAAAAGGCCCTTGTTGGTAAGAAATACACACTAAAATACTTGGTGCTTACGAGCTACCATTCTGGCTACTTACTTTCAAAGAGTTCAAAGAAAAAAAATTGCATTTGAAATTATTACACTAAAACTTCTCTTAAATATTTATTTATATATTGACTTGAAAGGCAGAGAGAATCATCCATATGCTGGTTCACTCCTTCAAATGGCTGCAATGGCCAGGGTCCAGGACCAGGCCAGATCAAAACCAGGAGCCTAGAAGTCTATCTGGATCTCCATTGTGGGTGGAGGGTCCAAGCAATTGGTTCATCTTCTGCTGCTTTCCCAGTACATAAGCAGGAAGCTAGATCAGAAGTGGAGTATCCAGGACTCTGGTGCCCATATGGGATGCCACCCCTACAGGTGGCTACTTATTAACCTACTACACTACTACACCAGCTCCTCAAAAGAGTTTTTTAAAACACTGCGTAGATAGGGTGAGATAAATGATTAGACAACATAGTGGGCAATTTCTTCACCAAACTCCATTGCTCAGTTTGACCTATCATAAGTAAGGAAACAGTGTGCACCCATCCCCAAGGACCCAAACACATGTTTACTTCAAAAGGAAACATGGTTGGATACATAGTAGGGGGTTCCCTTTTCTTGGTGGCGGCTTCATGGACCACAGACATTGTGGTACTGAGAAGGAACATTAACACCAGAGGCCATCAGAGCACACTGGGTGTAAAATCTTGAAGGTTCTTTCTGGCACAGAAGTGTATAGTGGCCAGTGCCGCGGCTCACTAGGCTAATTCTCCACCTTGCGGCACCAGCACACCGGGTTCTAGTCCCGGTCAGGGCGCCGGATTCTGTCCCGGTTGCCCCTCTTCCAGGCCAGCTCTCTGCTGTGGCCCGGGAGTGCAGTGGAGGATGGCCCAAGTGCTTGGGCCCTGCACCCCATGGGAGACCAGGAGAAGCACCTGGCTCCTGCCATCGGATCAGCATGGTGCGCCGGCCGCAGTGCTGGCTGCGGCGGCCATTGGAGGGTGAACCAACGGCAAAGGAAGACCTTTCTCTCTGTCTCTCTCTCTCACTGTCCACTCTGCCTGTCAAAAAAAAAAAGTGTATAGTAAGTTAGGAGAGTCTAGCAGGCACATGCTGGACAGCACCGCACAATCCCAGGCAAAGAAAAGTGGATTTAAGTGGGCTGTACAAATGGGCTACCAACAGGAGCTCTGTGGCTATTGTTTGTCCAGGGAGTTTCTTGGATCTTCTTCTGGACATAGATGCTTAAAGGAGTGCTGTTTCATGGGTGCAGTGTGACCCATAAAAGCTCATCTGAGTTCTTTCTACACTGGTCAGAGAAAGAAGCCCTCTCTTTGCCCTGTGGTCACTCAGCAAAAGTCACCAGCAGCTGCCTTCCTCTCCCATATGCGGGAGAAAGTCTAAGACTGGGGGCAAGCATTTGCTACAGCAGTTAAGACAACAGTGTAGCTGTCTGCGTTCCATACTGGAGTGCCTGGGTTCAATACCCAGAAAACGCAGGAATGCCCAGGAAGCAGCAAGCAATTTTGCAAATAATTGAGTCCCTGCCATCATGGAGGAGGGGAGAGAGACCTGGGTTGAGATCCAGGCTCCTGGCTGCCAACTGTTACCCAGCCTCAGCCATTGGAGACATCTGGGGAGTAAATCAGCACATAGGAGCTGTCTCCATCTGTGCTGCCTCTCTCTCTCTCTCTCTCTCTCTCTCTCTCTCTCTTTCTCCATCTGCCGCTAGATTAAATTTTTGAAATATACAAATAATAAGGCCAAACTACAGGCGAAGCAGAGATAAGTAGGGCTGAAGGAAGCTATATTCCTTCCTCCAGCTCTGCCTGTGACCCCAACCAACACTGCAGGCTCCCTCCAGAGCCAGTGTGCCCTTCCTCACTGAAGCTCCTGTGGCCTGAGGTTCTCTTACTTGTCCCCAGAGAGTCACCACACACACAGCTGCCATCCTGGTGTGAGGGAACTTCCTGCATGTCGGCAGCAGTCCCCATGTGTTTGGGTGATGTAATCTGGTTGTGCAGGCCCTGACACCTGCTAGATAGAGCAGCCACAGAGGTCCCAGATTGCTGGAGCTGAGATCAAATTCTAGCATCCAGGGTTTGGGGGGGCTCAAATTTCTCTGTCCCCTTCATTTAGCCACAGTGGTCACTTCTGCAGTGTGTGGGTTTATGACCTGGTGCTGAATGCCACAGTATCCATTGTTTCCTTGCTCACAAATTGCTTTCTGTTTATGGAGTGCCTTGTTACTAGGCTCTAACAGCTTTACAGGCAAGAATCTATACTTTGTTTCTTTCTCATTGCAAACAGCTGAGTAGACACTCAATAAACAAGATTGAATGGCTATAGACAATATAAACAGAGAAGGTTAAAGCTAAGGCTCAGAGAGAAATATGGAACTGAAGACAGCTAAAGAGTTTCACTAAAATCTACAGAATTCAAGGCAGACTTCTCAGAGTTATTGAATGAATGAAATAACCTGGTCTTCTTCCTCCTGTTAAGCTGCCAGCAACAGTCAAGCCAGAGCACAGGGGTGCACACACTAGCATGGAGAGAGCCTGCTTGCTGCCAAGGCTAGACATGACTTTGCCACCTGGTCTGGTCATGGTTCTTGGTCAACTCATTAGGAAGCCTGGTGGGGAGTTTATGCATGGCTAGTCCTGTCGCACATGAATGCATTTCAGAAAAGAGACGGGTGGGTTGGTGCAGAAGAATGTGAAAGGGTTATGCCAATCTGATGTCCTCCATCCAATGGCAGTGTCACTGCGGCTTGTCATCTTGCTGTGCATAAACAGCTTCTCTCTAACCACCAACCAGTAGCACTTGGAAGACAACTTCCAGAGCTGTGGGAAGAATTGCCCTGTAACATGGGTCGACTTTCACAGTAAAGCTCATGTCACTTCTAAAATTATACCAGTGCTATTCTCAAAATCTTTACACATAGTTCTTCCAAAGGTATAACCCCCTTTAGAGATTTTATTAATTCATATCTATTATTTCAGAGATTAAACTTTCCAATGATGGATTTTCAGTTGTATTTTAAAACATATAAATGCTCATTCAGTACATTTAAGCCATAAACATGTTTTTCCTGCATAACCATTAAGTAGCTTAGGTGTGTTAAAGCAAAATTTTATTCTGATACAAATGCACAACTATGGACGACATATACCCAGATACACATAGAACCTGTGGTGGATAACAGGATGAACGGAGTCAGAAGTCTGTATCCCTCATTTGCACCTCACTCTGCAGGGCAGACAAGTCACTCAGACACCATGAAAACAACATTAAAATGTTCCAGATCTATAAGGCAACCTTTTGGGAAAATATGCATATTTTTCATTTTGGATTTTCTTAAAATGGACTACATCTGTACTTTCTCTTGTCTTCACAATATTTCTTTATAAGATGTATTTTGGAGATTTGGAGTTGTGGCGTTAAGCTGCCGCCTGCAATGCCTACTTCCTGTATGAGTGCCAGTTCAAGTTCCAACTACTCCATTTCTGATCCAGCTCTCTGCTAATGCACCTGGGAAAGCAGTGGAAGATGGCTCAAGTCCTTGGGCCCCTGAACCCATGTGGGAGACCCACATAAAGTTCTTGGCTCCTGGCTTTCGCCTGGCCCAGCCCAGGCCATTGTGACCATTTGAGGGAGTGAGCCAGCAGGCAGAATATCTCTGTGTGTGTGTGTCTTTGTTTATCATTCTGTCTTTCAAATAAATAAATGGTTTTTTAAAATATATATATATGTATACAGATATTTTATTATTTTATTATTTTATTTGAGAGACAGGCAGAGCTTCCATGCACTGATTCACTTCCCAAATGCTCACAAGACCAAGGTTCAGCCGAGGCTGCAGTCAAGAGCCAAGAACTCAACCCACATCTCCTACCCTCCCAGGTGACAGGGATCCATGCACTTGAGCCATCACCTGCCGCCTCCTGAGGTGTGCGTTGGCAGAAAGCTGGAGTCAGGAGCTGGGGCTGCAATTATAATATGGGATGGAGGCGTCTCAACTGTATCTTAAATGTTAGGACAAATTCCTGCCCATGATAAAATGTATTTTGAAAAAAAAATTGTTTTCAACTGGCAGACTTTAATATTATGTTAATGTACTAATACAGAAAACAAGCAAAAGAGACAACAGTACTATTTGCTGTTCATTTTCATGATCTCCACAGGAATTTAAGAATTCCACACTGTTTATCAATAAGGCCAACATAAAACAGACCTCTTTCAGATTAGTGTTTAGAAACACACCTAGAACATGAGCTTATGTAAAACCACACAATTTATATCAGGAAAAATAAATGACATTAACAGATCTCTAATTTTTTACCAGTTGCACTAAGACCCTATAACTCACACAGGATGAGGCTATTTCCATATAAATATAAATATTCCTTATCCATTTCCTCTCAAACACAAAAGTTATTCCTTAAAACACTGAGACTGACTCATATAACTTTGTTTCTGAAGGTGAAATCGAACATCTAGAGGAACTGGAAAGCAAACACAGAGGCCAGCGCGCAAGCAGCTGAGTCACACCTGTCCTCTGTGCTCTGCCTGGAGGTTCCTCCTCCCTGCCCTCAATGCCAATCCCAACCAGGCTGGTCATCTGCTAACCATCCCCCAGGCTCAGCTGAACTATGACTTTAATCCCAACCAGGCTGGCTATCTGCTAACCATCCCCCAGGCTCAGCTGAACTATGACTTTTCCAAGGATTGTTCTGAGCCCTGCCACCATCCTCAAGAACGTGCCCCTCTCCTCTGAACTCCAGCCCACCAGGACTCTACCTGCATAGCACCGGGTCCCACGTGTTCCTCTGTCGCAGTGAATTCCTGGAGGCTAAAGACAGCATCTGTGGTGTCCACAGTGGCCAGAACAGTCTCTTGCACTCAACAATAAATACGTGGTCACTAAATGAATGAATGGTACGTTTTCTGAAAACTCAAGCTTTCCCTTTTTAATCTGATTTTTACTTTTTTATGTAAATTTTGCACAAAGATTTTGGGTACAATATGATTAAGCTTTTTTTTTAATCTGCATAATTCAAGTTCATCTTTATAAAGTAAAGTACTAAGGTCCTCCGGCTGCTAAAATGTATGGGACTGCCTGCTGGGATCCCAAAGACTTCCCCATGGCAAGGCCTTAGGAATTCTCAAACCTAGGTTTTACACTTCTATGTCTCGCGTTAAAAAAAAAAAATGCCTCTAACAGAACTCATACATGACCTCTCCAGTACTCTGCTAAGGACAGAGGAATCTGATAGGCAGCCTGCTACACCTGTGACTGAAACACTCTGGCCTCGGGATTCTTGTGTATGCAGCAGTGAGGTCTTGGGGCTTTGGTATTCAGACTGTGTGATGATTCAGCTGTGTGAGGTCTTGGATACTACTTCCTGGGATCACCACCCTAGTTTGCAGTCCTGCCCTCCATATAATTGAGGTTTTTATAACATTTAACTTCCTGAAATGTAATTTATCAGAATCGGTCCTTAGAAGAAAAAGACTCCTAGAAATTACTCAAAAGCTGCAACTGGGAATTTAAAATGAGTTAAATGCCTCATGGTACAATCTGAAATTGGACAACCAGTTTCTGTACTGAATCTGACCACGGCTAGAACAGAAAGTATCATTAAAAACTGCTTTATGTGGATACTGTACATCTGTTACAATAGACTTGGTGATGCTATGGGAAATACGGTCCCTGACAGAGGTTTGGTTTTTTTCCTCACTTGTGCCACAGGTGCTTCAGGAACGCCTTGTGGGTCAGTACTCTCACCCTGGGACACAATTCCCATCACAGCATTGCCAGTCTCCTGGCAAGGGAAAGAGATGTAGCACACCACATCCTGGCTCGTAAGACTCAGGCCCAGAGTGACGCAAGGCACCTCCGGCCTCACTTGGTCGACCAAAGAGAGTCTCATGGCCACTCTTGATGGTAGCCAGGAAGGCAGGCATAATCCTCTCAGGGAAGGTAGGCAGTATTTGGTAAACAGAAATACAGTCTGCTACATCTGCCCTAAAAGAAGGCACACAAGTGCAGGCGTTGTCAACAAAGAACAGAAATGGCACTTCACGCCCATGGAGCAAGGACTGTAACTCAGAATCTTTCTTACCCCAAAATTCCAGACAACCAAAACCAACTTACAAAAGTTGGCAAGTGAGACAAAAAGTATTTGCCATCAACAACCAAAAACTCCAACCTTCAGGGACAAGGGAAGGCTTCCTAGAAGAACCACTCCCGGAGGGCAGGAAGGGCAAGGGTGAAGCAGGTGCACCCTGAGTCAGAGGCAGCAGAAGTGGGGTGGGGTGACACAGGATGAGGGGCAAGCAGCATTCCTTCTGGGGAAAAGCGGTGCCCGAGCCAGACACAGGGACAGAAAGTAAGACACAACAGGCGTCAACAAGGCCAAGCTGACCGAGCTGCGTTATGTGGGCGTTATGTGAGGGTTGGGGGAGAAGCAAATGACAAAGACACTCAGTGTCTGCTTGAGACAGAGACTGGACGAGGCTGACGTTCAAGAACCAGGCACAAAGATGAGCAGACAAGTCTGAGGGGGAACATGAGGGCAGTCCCGGATGTGAGCTGAGTTCAAGGTGAGAGCTCAACTGCAAATACGGACATGGGCACCACCAGCTTAGAGACAGGACAGGAAGTCCTGGGACTCAGAGGCTGCTGGGGCATAATCAAAGTGGGAAACCCAGAAGAGGTGGGGCAGAGCTCAGGGTGAGGAGAGAGCAGGGAGCCCAGGAGGCTGAGGAGTGCATAAGGGTGAGTGTGTGGGGTGAGAGGGCACAGAGATGCCAGGGAGTGCACGGAGAAGGCACGGAGGCCAGGAAGGCGACAGGGGAGGAAAGAGTGCAGCTATTTTCCATGATGAAGGGAGTGAAGGGAGGCAGGGGTGCAGCCACAGCATGAGCTCACCACTGCACTCCCACAAGGCAATTTCCTCCCTTCCATTCCCTCCTCCCCCACCCACATGCATTGCTGAGGCTCCTCATAGAAAATACCCCATTATGGTTAAAGGAGAGGATGAAAACATTATCTTATGGCTCTAATATCCAAAGTTGACCTTTTGTAACATCGTACCTTCTTCTAAATGTAAACTGACATTTTTTAGAGGGTGGCAGGTATGCAAAGCACACAAACTGCCTCTAGGTAGATGCCTCTCAAATCTATAAGAAGGGATCTCAAAATGTTCAGGGGAAAATAGAATTAAAAGTCTATTTTTGGTGCAAAAATATTTTTTAAATTCATGCACAGTTTTTTGTTCATGATCTGCATTTTCCATGATCTTTTTGAAGACCTCTCATATGCATAATTTCAAAATCTGGGAGCAGGCATCTGGCTACTGGTTAGGATGACCACATCCCATATCAGTTTGATTCTTGCCTCCAGCCTCCAATGCCAGCTTCCAGCCAATGCAGACCCTGGGAGGCAGCAATGAAGGCTTGAGTGGTTGATCTCTGCCAGCCACATGGGAGATCTGGATTGAGTTGTTCCCAGCTCCCATTTTTCATCAAATCCAGTCTTAGCCATTGTAGGTTTTCAAGAAGTGAACAGTGGGAGGGATCTCTCTCTCTCTCTCTCTCTCTGTTCCTCCTCCCTTCCTCTCTCCCTCCCTCCCTGCCTCTCAAGTAAATAAATTTAAAGAAAGAGAGAGATCTTCCATCCATTGGTTCACTCCTCAAATGCCATAACAGCCGGGGCTCAGCCAGGTCAAAGCCAGGAGCCCAGAACTCCATCTGGGTCCATCTGGGTCTCCCATGTGGGTGCAGGGGCCCAAGGATTTAGATCATCTTCCACTGCTTTCCCAGACTCATTAGCAGGGAGCTGGACTGAAGTGAAGCAGCCAGGACTCAAATCAGGACCGATATGGGATGTTGGCATTGCAGCCAGCGGCTTAATCTGCTGTACCACAACACCAGCCCCAATAAATCTATATTTGCATATATATGCATATATAAAAACATACCTGATAATAACATTTTTAATGTACTAGTTAAATGAAATATATTAAAATTTTATTCCTGCATCAAATATAAACAGCTTTCAGTACCATTTCCAATGAAGTTTTGAAGCACCCATATTATTTCCAGCCCAGATCTCTGTTCCAGGTTCCAGATGTCCCGTTGAATATCCTGCCCATAACACAAATGTAACATGGACAAAGCTGATTTCTGCATATTCCCCCATGTGCACTGTGAGCTCCAGGAAATGGCAATTCCTGTCCACTCAGACCAATATGGTATTCAAGTTGCTTGAGAGCTACAGTTTCTACAGTGAACTGCTTACTAAACAGTATTTATAAGCCCATGAATCTCTGCCTAGTGAAACTGCACAAATAGATGCTTGCTATAAACACTGGATACAGAACTACCTTCTAAATCACACAGACCTGAGCATTCCCTCTGCTTTCCCCCTTAAATTACAAGAGAGCATTTTCACAATGAACATACTAGTCACACTTCATATTTTTTATGAGTACTTATCCAACTACCAGCCTATGTCTCACAAACACCTGGGCAATGCTAACTTTTGGAGTTGCGAAGCTGAGGGATGGTCCTGTTCCTATCTGGCTCAGAACTCCCACATGGTTGTTGGTCTCTGATGTTCAATTCTTCTATTTGGTTCAGTCTAAATGAGTGCTTCCACCGAACTTTAGATACACAGTAGTCCCCCTTCATCAGTGGGAGATTTGTTCCAAGACCCCAGTGGCTGCCTGGGATCACAGATAGTACCAACCCCTATATGGACCATGTTTTTTCCTACACACACATTCACACACATCTGTGATAAGGTTTAATTTATAAATTAGGCACAGCAAGAGATTGGCACCAATAACTAAGGATAGAGGAATTATTAACAATATACTGTAATAAAACTGGCAGCATCACTACTATTGCACTTTGGGGACATTAAGTCAAATAAGAGTGACTTGAGCACAAGTACTGAGATACCATGATGGTCAACCTGGTGGCCAGGACAGCTACTCCCTGATCAACAGGTGGGTGGCACATGCTGTGAGGATACTGTAGACAAAGGGATGATTCATGTTCCAGGTGAGATAGAGCACAGTGACTCAAGGTTGCATCACTTGCTCAGAAGAACATGCAATTTAGAACTTGCAAATTGTTTATTTCTGCAATTTTCCCTTCAATATTTCCAGGTAGTAGTTGGACTCAGGTTACCAAAATTCTGGAAAGTGAAACCATGGATAAGGAAGAATAACCAGATATACCTAACTGGCCAGAGGACTCACTTGGATATCCCGCAGATACTTCAGACTCAACATGACCAAATCCAAGTTCACCTCCTCCAGGGTCTCACACCATCCACCCAGTCATCCTAGCCAGAACCCCAGCATGGCTTTGATTTTGCTTCAGCTCCACACCACAAGGTCAACTCTACCCCCTGAGATCCCCAAGATCTGTATATTTCCTTCCCTCTCTCCCCATCCTGGGTTCAAGCATCTGTCAGCTTTTTCCTGGTTTAGTAAAATAGCCCCTGTCTGGAAGTGAGGAAACAAACTGGCCCTGCACAATGAGCTAAGACTGAATATGCTAGAGCCAGCATCTGGCACAGCAGCTAAGACTGCTTTGGGAACTGGCTTTGTGGTGCGGTTAATCTCCCCTTGAGCTGTGGCATCCCATGTGAGCACTGAGCATTGGTTCAAATCCTTGCTACTCCATTTCTGATCCAGTTCCCTGCTAGTGCACCTGGGAAGGCAGTAATTTCAAATAAATAAGTAAAATCTTAAAATCTTGAAGCCCACATTCCATCTTGGCACACCTGGGCTTAAGCCCACACTCTAGCTCCTAACTCCAGTTTTCTGCTAATGTGCACCCTAAAGGCAGCAGGTGATGCCTCAAGTACTTGGATCCCTGCCACCCAAATGGAAGGCCTGAATTGAGTTCCCAGCTCCTGCTCATTCATGTGGTACACTCGCTCACTCGCTCGCTCGCTCTCTCAAATAAAACAAATAATTGTTTTAAAAATAAACAAAAGAAGTCTAAATGTCTACATAAGCAATTCTATTGCTGTTGGGGGTTGTCCCATATAATGCCTCACTTATAATACTTTCCCGTGGGCGTGACTGAACTTAAATGTTTACTTTCCTCAAAAATTTTCAGTTTTTAATGTGGCTATAATAAAGAATAAAGGATCAAGGATGTTAGTTAGATTTTATGTCCTTTCTACCACACTGAAACAAAGGATGACACTAACTGACAGTCTAGAAAATACAGAATGTTAATACAAAACAAAAAGCATTTCATCTTTTTATCCAATTAGCTATGGAGCACTTTTGAGTTTTTCTCTGAAATTTTTCCCAAATTCAGTCACTGTTCTCCATCTCTCCAACTGAGATTCTTACCACCTCGTGGTTAGGTTGTGACTATAGGACAGTATTTTCTTGTCGTGTTTGCTAGTGATATTTTTATCCATAACTAATTTAATCCTATAGCGTGTCATTTCTCCAATTTGTCAAGGTCAATTTGAATTCTTTCATATTTTTCAGAGTATCAACAACTCCATGAAATCTGAAAATTCGACGAGCGTGTTCTCCAAATCTTCATTAAGTTACCCACAGATAGCGTCAGCGGAACCGCGCCTCAGTGCTGCTGGCCCTTCTCTGGATGCTCACTGAATGTGGAAACATGACAGGTGGTGTAGAGATGTGCCACCCATCCACAGATTCACTCACACACACTACTAAAGGCAAAAGGTAGCATCAGTTCATCAAGGTTAAGATGAACACAGCCTCATCTTCTTGTCCCACTATTTGCCTGTCCTTCTACATGAAGGTGGCAGCTAGATGGGCTAATACCATTTAGTTTATGCAAAACCCAACTGGTTACTATTTCCCTCTAGAAATGACAGGAAATAATTTGATGATTGTTCTGAAATCTCCTCTCATATTTGATGTTGGTCTGACTGATCTATCGTCTCCATGGTCAATCTATCCTGTGTATTTTATCTCCATGGTCACTCTAGCCCATGTATTTTTAAGATAATTACAGCGCTTACCATATTTTAATTCCCAAGGACTTGTCTTCATCTACATATCTGAAAAATAATAACAGTGGCACCTGCCACTTCCCTCAGCACCCAGCATGTCTTACTAAATACAAATACTTTCAGTTCTTCAAAGCACTTTTTAACTCTTTTTCTATTTTGACTGTCTTTACTCTCATCAAAACTGGGAATTGTTCCAGGCCCCTTCACATCTGATATCTCTTATGAAAAGTGAATTCAGAAAGACATTAAAAGCCTCTGTCTTTTCACCAGTTTCTGTTATCAGTTTTCCTGGTCTGTCCATCATGGACCCATGCCAAGCAACTGGTGAAATTCTACTACAACAAAGTCTTTCTGGAACTTGGAGTAACCAGCCCATATGGACAAGGTCCAAAGCAGACCACAGTACATTCTCTCTGGTGAGGGAAAAGTTTAAGGCAAGCGAATAAGGAAAATACAGGTTGCTTTTTAAAAAAATATGTTTTCTCCTTGTTCTTGCTTCTTGTATATCTACCAAGAAAAATTAAAAGAAGCAGGGATTTTTAAGAACATTTTTGCTCATTCAGTTCTTTTTTCATGTTGACTCACACAAATGAATAGATTCTTTACGATTTGGCCTCTTTTCACTTGTCTCTATCTGTCTTGGTGACTCAAAGGATTAGTATTTGGCAAAGAAATGCATGGTAGTGCCAGGGTCTACTGGCCCAGAAGTACTTGAGGCATTTTATCAGAGGACCAAGAATGGGACAGAAATTTAGAGATGGAGAAGGAAGAAGAGGCAGAGTAGTGGGGCCCCATTCTCTCTTATCTGTTTATGCTTCCCACTCCCCTCACACCACATATCTAAGGAACCAGGTGCCCAATGCCAAGCTCAACAGCTCCTCTCACAGCACTGAGAAAAGTCTATCCATGTTTATCCACTCTGCTAAGCCTGTGCAAACTGAATAACACTGCCAAATTGCCATTCTTGCCAACAAGCTGAAACAGGAGAAAGAATGTGCAACTAGAAGTGGTCAAAGTGTTGTCACTGCTTTCCTCAAGATGGGGAGAGTTGGGAGAATCAAGGAGAGGAACGGCTACTTAGACCTCTCGGGCTCCTGTATCCACAAATCTCTATCCTGATCAGATACACCCAAGTTTATCCACTGGAAGAGAACATTTCTTTTCTTGAACAGCGTATCACCTCTTGTACAAATCAATACCCATCTCGTGAAGCTCTGTTAGGAAAATGTCCTAGGATGGTGTCCTAAGTCTCCATTGCACAGGCTACTCGAGCTCTCAGGATCACACCAAAATTCTCACCAGCCTTCTTCTGCACAGAAATTGGGTTTGTTTTTTTTTTCTTTTTTTAGGAATCAGGAAACATTTGTCATTTTTATAACGGTTTCCCACTCCAAGGTCTCCACAGAAACTTATATCTATCTGTGTGGTGTGACATGATAAGTATCATTATTTAGTTTGTCCTGTGAGTCCTTAAAGATCTGAAGACCTGCAGTCACCTTTTGTTAAAATGTGCTCCTTCAGATGGGCCTTTGCCCTAGCAGTTAAGTTAGCTGTATCCCACATCAGAGTACACATCTCTAATACCTGGCTGCACTCCTGATTCCAGCTTCCTGCTGATTTAGACCCTGGAAGGCAGCCAGAGATGGCTCAAGGAGCTGGGTTACTGCCACCCACATGGGAGATCTGGATTGAGTTCCTGGCTCCTGGCTTTGGCCTGACCTAACCCCAGTCTTTGTGCCCGAGTATTTTTGTATCAGATCAATAATGTTTTCTCCATTTTCTCTTTCTCTTTGAAAAAAAAAAAAAAGTGGTCTTTCTCAATGTCACTCTTTGGTGGTAGCACGTGACTTCAGATGTTAACATCAGATGACAAAGTAAAGTTGATTACCTCTTGGCCCTGAGCTGAACATCACTGAAAGAGAGTTTCACTGAACCCGATTCATCTGCTAGAACAGATACACTGTCTAAGAGACTAGAACGTTCATCATCAACGGTTTCCATGTGGTGTGGAAGAGAAGCCAAGGGTCAACCACAGAAAAAGGGCCTTGTAGTCAGGTGAAGAGATCCGATATGCAGGTGTCCCTACCATTGACACAAGCGTATCCAAAGTTGGGCACCAGTAAGCATTACAGTGTGGACCACCAGAGAAGACTGTTTGTCAAAAATACACATTCTAAGGCCTCAGTTCAGATGAACTCTATCAGAATCTAGAGATGTGGCCCGGGAATCAGCTCCACAGACTATTCTTAGGATCACCAAAGTTCTAGAACCCATGCCCTTGAAAATGAGCCTCACAAATGTTCTACCCATTACAGAGTTATCCAGTGCGCAGTAAGATGTGGGGCCAGCAGGCCAAGGAATTAAATGAGTTTGGGAAAGACTACCCTAAGAAATACAGTGAAACAGAGAAGCAGAGCAAGGTCAACATGACGAAAAGGGAAGATGACCAAGAACAACTGAAATGCTCTGACACACAGAACTGGCTTCTTAATTCTAATCACTAAGTTTTGGGGGAATACTGAGTTAAGGGTATTAAACAATGATATTAGCAAAATTCAACCTTTAGAAATCAAGTCACTAAACTGTCACTCAAATTGGTAAGCTTAAGGATTCTGAAGCCAGTCATAAAGCATGTAGGGATGGTTCAAATAAGAATGGAACCTTTCTTAGAAATCTTGGACATTTCAGGGTGGTATTAATTCACCCTAAATCTGAATTTGGAACTTTCTATGCTCAAAGAGAGGGACACCTCCAATAGCGTTTATCTCCTGGTCACTGGTCAGCTTCATGACCAGGAAGACTGGGGTTCATCTTTCTCAAGCCCCTCTACCCCTCACGACCTCACAATACTCACAGAAAAGGACCACACTAGAATGTAGACAAGCTGGCCTCTGTGCTCTAATACATAACTAGGGTGAATCGGTTCTTTAACCTTGGTCAGCTGCAGCTTCCCCATGAGTAAAACAAAGAGGTAAGTCAGACCACCTTATGCCTTTCCCATTCTAAATATAATGTTATGGAAAATAGGAAGGCAGTGCTTTTTGCTTAAATAGGATAGACTCCATAGGCATAGCATTTCCCCCAAAGAAAAATGTAATCCTTCAAAATGATCCTGTTGATTAACAACATACATGAGAGCACAGAAATCTCAGACAGACTGATTTCTTCCCATGGATAGACCTGGAACAGGACCGCTGGGTCAGATGGTAGCTTTAGTTCCAGTTTTGTGAGGACCTTCCGTACTGTTCTCCACAATGGCTGCTCTAATTTACATTGCCACCGGCAGTCTGTAAGCATTGCTCTTGCTCCACACCCTCCACATCCTCCCCTATCTTTTGATTTTTTTTGCTAATAGCCAGTCTAACTGGAGTGAAGTGGTAACTGATTGTGGTTTTGATTTTCATTGTCCTGATACTGAATAATGATGAGCAGTTTCTGTTGGACATCTGTATGCTTTCTTTTGAGAAATATCTATTCATAATAGTTAAGATACAGAATCGATCTAAGTGTCCATCAAAAAATAATGGGCAAAGAAAACTCAACAATTTATACACAGTAGATACTCAGAAGAAGAAAGGAGAAAAATCCCGTCATTTTCAGCAACATGGATGAATCTGGAGAAGACTGTGTTACTGCAATATGCCCAGCACAGAAAGGTAAATACAGTATGACTTCAGTCACACACCGGATGTTGAGTTGCTCTCAGAGATGCAGAGAGTAGAGTAACAGTTCCCAGAGGCTGAGGTGGGGAGGGAGGAAGGATGGGAAAAAAATGGTCAATGGGCACAAACTAACAACTACCTAAGGGAATAAGTTCTGGTAATTTTGTTTAGCTGGATGACTAAAGTTAACAAAAACATATATTTCAAAATAGCTAGAAATTTTTGAATGTTCTCCTCACAAAAAAATGGTACACGTTTAAGGTGATGGATATGCTAATTAGCTAATATAGTCAGGTACTGAAACATCACACTATGTATCAACCATAACAAAAATAACAATAAACCTAGAATCAAGGAAAGAGAAACTAAATAATTCAGGAAAAAACAAAGATTCTTTTGTTAATATTATAATTTTAAGAAAACAAGACTGGAAAAAAATGACAAAATCTACTTTGGACTTCAATACCCTTGAAATTCCAAGACCCGGTTCTTTCTCTCCCTCTGCCCACCTTCCTTTAGTTCTCTGCCCTTCCCTCTCCTCAACTTCAATTGGTTCATTCCTTTAGCTAGAGCTGGCCATAAAATAATTTGCATGGAAAATTTACTTCTCAAAAAACCTTTGTGGCAGATTAGCCTGAATAAGTTGTTTGGAAGCTCTTTTCTTAGAGTCTGCAAAAAACCTAACATTTACACAAACTTGTAGAGCCACTGGGTTTGACTACATATATTTTAACGAGAGATTTAGGTTGGTTTCCATCCTATCAGTCCATTCTTCCTTAACATTTATCTCTACTATTCCTCTAACTCCAGGACATCTCTTTCATCCAAGCTGCCCACAAACGTCTCTACCCTTCGCCATCACAAACAGCATCAGTATCAACAATCTGTAAGCAATTCTTTAAAATATATATATATACTCACACACACACACACACGCACACATACACACACATTACTTGGCTTATCTTTTATTTAAACACACTTGTTGTTTTAACTTCTCAGATTCTGTTATCTTGAAAAATGTTGCCCACACACACCCAATTCTTTGTTTCCAAATAAAATTCAGAGTTATTATTTGTTGCTTCTTAGCAAATAAAATGAACTCAATCATATGGTGCATCCCTTCTGTTCCATTAGCAACAGGCCTGCCTCCATCTCAGCACTACCTAAGGAGTCACTTTATGTGTTGTCCAACTCTGGGCTCTGCCTGAACTGTGCTGATTACATCATCACCAACAAAAGATTTACAAACGGGTTTCCATGGCAAGCATCAAGGACAGATGAAAAAGTCCAAGAGAAGCATAACAGCAAGGATAAGGCTGGGTCCATCTCTGAGGAAGATGGAACACAAGCCACTCAGAAGCAAGGACGTCATCCCGACGATTGAAATTATTGGCATTTCCCTGAAACAAGACAAGAACCACCCCATGAATAAAGACACTGCACGCTTCTGGACATGATGGTCCCAGCTCCACAGGAAAGACCCTACCCACACAAGGGCAACCACCTCGCACACAAACTCGTCCCCTTATCTAATGGCCTTGTTCACTCATGGATCCCACATAAAATGAACATCTACAATCATCTCCTCTTGAATCCTGATGTTTTCTGTAACCCTGATGGCAAGTGCTGACAGCAATAATTATCTTAACATAAACAGTTGTTGCAAAAGGCAGAACTCAGTAAGTTAGGTCAGCTGACAGAAGACCCATGTGGGTAGCTGTGGGCTAATGACAGTGATAGGCTAAGACTGCAGGCCTTCCTCCTCCTTCCCTGGCCCAGGACAGAACCCACTTACACATTGTCACAAATATACATTCTCACATACACATACACACCTCATGTACACTCACACCTATACTCTTGCAAGCTCACAAGTACACACACATATTCACATATACACATACACATACATTCACATGCAGTCACATACACACATACAGTGCAAGTACGAAAGGGGACATTCACACAAAAGACAAGGGAAGAAGAACTAGGAAAGTTTCCTTTTTGGAGCCCTAAAACGTTTCCCTCCATATATGAGGCAGCCAAATAAAAACTCAGTGAAGGAAAATACAGTGCCAAGTTCAAAGCCAGGAAACCCACTGGTGCTTAATGACCATTATGCAAGCAAAAGGACATCATTTCACACAAAGGAATGCAGGTGAACTTTTCTGCCCCTCTTCCTCACAAGAAGCCATTCCACTCTTGTTTCTCAGTTCCCTCCCTTGATAACTCCTCCCTTCCCAATCATTCCATGACGATGAACTCAGGGCTGCTAGGGAAAGCAGTTATTCTTCAACATCCTTGTTTCATTGTGATTTGATGTACACAGAAAAAAAATAAAATAGGACCAAGCCCCCTCCAGCCTGCTTCTTCCTAGGCCTCTCGTGGGTGATGACTTGAATCGCCGTTTTGCTGATAGCCATTGCCTAAGCAAAGAGAAGTCAAAGTGAAGCAAATCACCCTCTTTCATAAACAAGTCATAAAGCAAGGTCTATTGCGTGGCACGAAGCTACGAGCAGCGTTATTAAACGAGCACTGAAGGGTGCGGATCCAATGGCTCCTTCCCTTCTGCACAACCTGGAACGCTCTCAGCCCCCGCTCCCTCCACCCTGCTCCCTGGCCTCCTCCTCCCTCCTGCCTCCGCCTCGGTCCCCCTGGCTGGTGCCAGCCTGTGTTCTGTCCCTTCACACCAGCTTGCCATTGCTATTCCTGCCATCTGGAGTCAGTTTGCAGGATCTCTGTCTCATCAACTCCCCATCTATTTTAAAATATCATCTGAAAACATATGTTCCCCCAGCACCAGCCCTTGCAATTTCCTCTCTGCTTTTATTTATTTCATCCCCTGGCTTCCTTCAGAGCTGAAAAACTCATCTGATTTACTTCAGAAAACGGCTCAGCCAAGAGGGAAGATTGTAATCTCTCAGATTGGAAATCTCTCGCTCACGCAGCTGGCCCAGGCTGCTCCACCTTATCTCTAGGAGCTGCTGGAGCAGGTCAGGAAGAACAGGGACCAGGACATGGGGCGGGGAGGGCACCTCTGACACAAAAACACCTCCACTGCTCTGGATCCAAGTGCTGCACCGTTCACCCATCTACCAAGCAAGACCAGAAAAGAAGCCACAGGCAGCTGACACGAGCACTGAGGTCTGGGAGCAGGCTGTCCCCAACACCTTCTTAAAGCCTTACCGGAGTTTTTCAAAAAGGTCATGGGAAACGGAATTCAGAGTATGAGCTTATTTTGGTGCAAAGCAATTGTGGAGTCCATGCACAGTTTTGGAGTCCACACAGTTTTTTTCATAACATGCATTCTCTACTACTACAAAAAAAATCTTTGTGCCAAAATCAATTCATAATGTTTCCACTTTTCCATGAACTGTGATATCACACACAATAAGAAGTGGAGTTGGAAGTGAATCAAAAAGCTTCCCTCGGGGCCGGCGCCGTGGCTCACTTGGTTAATCCTCCGCCTATGGCGCCAGCATCCCATATGGACACCGGGTTCTAGTCCCGGCTGCTCTTCTTCCAGTCCAGCTCTCTGCTCTGGCCCGGGAAGGCAGTGGAGGATGGCCCAAGTCCTTGGGCCCCTGCATCCGCATGGGAGACCAGGAGGAAGCACCTGGCTCCTGGCTTCAGATCAGCATAGTTCTGGCCATAGCAGCCATTTAGGGAGTGAACCAACAGAAGGAAGACTTTTCCATCTCTCTCTCTCTCTCACTGTCTATAACACTGTCAAATAAATAAAAAATAAAATAAAATAAAAGTTTCCCTCAATCTTTCCTATTTCCCTCATGCCCACCAACCTGGGCAAACCAACCAAAAAAGGAAGAAGAACTCAAAAAGAAAGGGGCTGAATGTGCCAGTTTGAACACCCAGTTGTCCAGAAACTTCCATTGCCAGGCTGCCCGGCCACCTCATTCTACTCTTGACTTGCCCAAATTAGCCCCCACTGTTGTGATCACACCCTTGCACTTGCTCAGTGCACGTGGGGTGCATGGCTCCCAACCATTCTCACCACCCCAGGTGCAGCTCTTGCACAGTGCTGTTGAGTGTGTTTCTCACCCCACTCGCCCCTTCTTTCTTTATTCCTCCCTCACCAGAGTGAAGAAGCTGAGACAGGAGGATCCCACTCTCCAGCTCAGCTCCATTGTGGGCTCAGCAGCGGCGCGGCAGCCGGCAGAGCTGGAAGAATGGATGTTGCTAAGCAACACCTCTGCATCCTGGGTAAAAGATAAAGCCCCAGCCAGGGCTCTGAGGATGCCGAGGCCCAGCTTCCCAGAAACCCTGTGGAGCGGGCTCGCGGAGGAAAGTTCTCACAGTTTCGCTCTCTGGATCAGATCTCATTTTCTCCAAAAGAAATTTAACCTAATGGGCAAAGGAAGGAAGGGCAAGCCCATCACTTGGGTTTTAGACACAGCTGCTTCACGGAGTGCCTTTCCACAATCTGGTTACTTCCTGGGAAAATAAAACACAGATACTTCTCGAAACTGATTTTCCCTAGCATTGTAGAGCTCTCAGCAATGACTGTGCTGCCATCTATTCAATGATGATAAATTTCTCCTGATGTTCCTCACATGTCCCATGTAGGTTGTTTTTATCTGAGGTCTCATTTCCATAGAGCAACTCCACATGGGAACATTCTGGAGAGGTTTTGGAGAAAAAGACCAGAGCATTTGGAAAGTTCATGGAAAATCGATATTAAATGGTATGTTCATTTTGGTACCAAAAATTTTTGAAATCCATGCATAGTTTTTTTTTTGTAATATGCATTTTCCAGGAACTATTTGAAGACATCTTGTATGCATGCATTTCAAAATATTTTGTATCAGAGACACGTGTTTGGCACAGTGGCTATGAAGCTGCTTGGGAAGCACACATGCCATATCAGAGGGCCTGGGTTCAAGTTCTGCCTCTGCTGCCAATTCAGTTTCCTGCTAATGTGCACCCAGGGAATAGCAGGTGATGGCCCAAGTACTAGGGTTCCTGCCACCACTCCCTGGCTCCTGGATTCCACACAGCCCAGTCCTTGTTGCTGTAGGCATTTGGAGAATGAACCCACACATGAAACATACCTCTCTCTTTCTCTTCCTCTCTCCCTCTCTCTCTCCCTCTCTCCCTCTCTTCCCCACTTCCCCTCCATCAAATAAAATGAAAATTTTCACTTTTTAAATTTTTTGCACCAAAATAAACTTCTCTTTCAATTCCCTTGTCCATGAACTTTTGAAGCACCCTTGTACCAAGTACCAGATTGTAACTTTAGAGAGGTAGGGTCATCTGCTTCTTTCACAGGCCTGAAACAGAAGCAGCTGAGCCAGGGCTGAGACTGAATTTGCCCTCCAGCCACAGGGCTTAAGCTCTCCCTGTCACCTCCTAACTGAGGCAAGTAATAAACAATTGGGTGACTATTCAGCATCATGGGTGTGCATAAAGTCCAGTCATTTGTGAGACTAATATCCAGATCCTTCCCTGTAGCTACAACTGCTAGTTAGTCCTACAATATATAACCGGCGTTCTTCCAAGATAAGTCTTCTCATTCAGTTCGCGGGCAGGCAATGTGGCCAAATACCAGATCTGGCCAGAACACTCCACACAGAAGTGATGGGTGGAAACTTCTACGATAGCTTCCACTCCTCCATCCTCCTCATCCCATTCTGTAGGGGGAAACAGACATGGTAAGAGCCACTGTCAAACATCTAGACTTGGCAGGACCTAGAAACAGTGGAAAGTAAGAGAAGAAACAGCCTGGGTCCGCAGTGGCTTCCCGGAGCAGAGTCACCACATCCGCACAGACTTGGATACACTTCCACATCATTTAAGCCACTGTTGTTTGGCTTCTCCGTCACTTACAGCCAAGCTCAGGCCCTTAAAATAAGCACCCCAACCCTCAATTTATGTTCCATTTCAGAGGATCTCCCAGACCTAAGTATACCAGGAACTTTGTGCCCAAAGAAAACCCCAAATAAGTCCAATAGGTGGAAACTGTAATGAGATCTATCAGTTGCTGAGTGCATCTTTCCAATATGCCAGGAAAGTGAAGCAGTGCTCATCTATAATTCAGTTTTGGAAACAGCATGCTTTCAACTGGCCAGCTTCTATTTACCGAGCCCCACTATGGACACGGCATCATCCAAGTCACAAAGTTGGACAGGACAGACTGGTCTTCTGGAATAGTCACAGGGGAGCACGAGACAAGGCATTCTTTTAAAGGTTTATTTGAATGACAGGTAACTGACCTGAACAAATCATCTTAATTCTCTGTGATGTTGACGATCAGCCCTAAATGCCCAGGATTCTACCACAAGTGTTAATATGCCATTTCAGCATCTCATCAGAGGAATGCGTTAGGGTTCTTGCTCAATGATCAATCTAAACTGAGTCTCCAAAGCCTTTCTCTCTCTTCTTTCATGACAGCTTTAATAAGGTATAATTGGCACACAGTATGATGCCCACACTTAATGTGCATAACTTAATGGGTTTTGATATGTGTATGCCCATGAAACTATCACCACAGTCAAGACAATGGGCATTTCTGTCATCAACATTTCCCCACACCCCATTGTAATTCTTTCCCCCTCCTTTCCCACTAACTCAAATATAGGGAACCATAAATATGTTTTCTGTTGCTGATGATTAATGTGCATTTTCTGGAATCTTTTTGAAATGGAATCATACAATATGTACACTGCTGTCTTTGGCTCCTTTCACTCGGTATGAATATTTTGAGATCCATATATGTTGAGTATATTGATATTTTGCTCTTTTGCACTGCTATCATTACATTGTATGGATCTACAAAAATTCACCCGATGACAGACATTTGAGTTGTTTGAAGTTTGTATTATTAAAAAATAGAATTGCTGAGATGGGCTTGTGGTACAGTGGTGAAGCTGCTGCCTGGGACATCAACACACAACACTGGAATGCCTGGTTCAAGCCCAAGCTCTGCTTCCAATTACAGCTCTCTGCTAATGCACACCCAGGGAGGAAGCAGGTGACGGCTCAAGTGCTTGAGACTCTGTCATGTATGTGGGAAACCTAGACTAGGTTCTGGGCTCCTGGCTCCAGTCTGGCACAGCCCAGATGTTGCAGGCATTTGGGAAATGAACCAGCAGGGGGAAGATCTCTCTACCTCTCTATTTTTGTCTCTCTGGCTTTCAAATAAAATATTTTTTCAAAATAAAAACTTTTAAAAGTAGGTGCTATGCTCTGGCCTCAGAATCAGCCCTAAAGGCACTCGGATCTGGCTGAAAAGCCCATGAGAGTATTTCAGGCATGGAAAGCCAAGACACTCTGGCAAAAAGATCTCTGTGAGTGAGATCCCAGTGGAAAGAACAGGTCTTCAAAGAGGGAGGTGCCTTTCTCTGAAGGGAGGAGAGAACCTCCACTTTGACTATGACCTTGTCTAAACAAGATAAGAGTCGGAGAACTCAAGGGGCTTCCATAGCCTTGGAAACTCATGACTGGTGCATAGGGAGATTACTGATGCCATAAACAGGAGTGTCAATTTGTAAAGTCAACAACAGGAGTCACTGTGCACTTACTCCTCATGTAGGATCTCTGTCCTTAATGTGCTGTACACTGAGGCTTAATGCTATAACGAGTACTCAAACAGTATATTTCACTTTGTGTTTCTATGGGGGTGCAAACGATTGAAATCTTTACTTAATGTACACTAAACTGATCTTCTGTAAAAAAAAAAAAAAAAAAAAAAAAAGAAATTATCAATTCCCAACTTGACTCTCACTGGGATTAAACATGACAATAGGTCTGATCTGATTTCATCATCATTTAAAAAAAATCATCTATTATTTTTCACTTTATGTTTCTGTGTGGGAACAAACTGTTGAAATCCTTACTTAAGGTATACTAAGCTGATCTTCAGTATATTAAGATAATCGAAAATGAATCTTGATGTGAATGGAAGGGGAGAGGGAGTGGGAAAGGGGAGGGTGGTGGGTGGGAGGGACGGTATGGGGGGGAAAGCCATTGTAACCCATGAGTCGTACTTTGGAAATTTATATTCATTAAATAAAAGATTAAAAAAAAAAAAAAAAAGTAGGTGCTATGGGCCAGCGCCGCGGCTCACTAGGCTAATCCTCTGCCTGCGGCACCAGCACACCGGGTTCTAGTCCCGGTCAGGGCACCGGATTCTGTCCCGGTTGCCCCTCTTCCAGGCCAGCTCTCTGCTGTGGCCAGGGAGTGCAGTGGAGGATGGCCCAAGCGCTTGGGCCCTGCACCCCATGGGAGACCAGGAGAAGTACCCGGCTCCTGCCATCGGATCAGCGTGGTGCGCCGGCCGCAGCTCGCCGGCCGCGGCGGCCATTGGAGGGTGAACCAACGGCAAAAGGAAGACCTTTCTCTCTGTCCCTCTCTCTCTCACTGTCCACTCTGCCTGTCAAAAAAAAAAAAAAAAAAAAAAAAAGTAGGTGCTATGAATAATGATGTGCAGTCTTTAGGTACAAAATGTTTGCACATGCATATTTTTTTATTTCTCTTGGACAATTACCTTGGAGTGGAATTACTGGAGGATATGGTACCTAACTTCTTAAGATATTACTAATTCATTTTATAAAATGTTTGTTCCATTTTATATCCTCACCAGCAGTATATGAGAGTTCCAGTTTCTCTACATCTGTTCAGCTCTTGAAATGGTCAGTCTTTTTCATGTTAGCTGTTACAGAAGTGCAGTAGTTTCTTATTGTGGTTGTACTTTTCATCTAATAACTAATGATGCTGAAAATAATATGCTTCTTCAATCTGCCCACTTTTTTTCTTCCTACTATTTACTTTTAAGAGCTCTTTATAAATTCTGGATACAATTCTTCTGTGTCCCATATTTTTCACAATTTTTTTTCCTAGTCTCTGGCTTCCTAATTGATTTTCTTATCAATATCTTTTGAAAAGAAAAATGTTTCAATATTCTTGAAGTACAAATTATCTGCATTTTGACATTATGTAATTTTTGTACCATATTTTTAAGATATTTACCCAACTCACAGTCACTAACTTCTCCTAGGAGTTTAACTGCTTTAACTCTTACATTTAAGTCTATGGTGCATTTCAAAAGTTAATTCTTGTACTTGGTGTAAGGGAAAGTTTGAAGTTTTTTTTCTTTCTTTTGTTTTTCATATATTTGGATACATAATTGTTAAAGCATTTTTGTTGAAAGAACTGTCCTTACCCGATTGAATTTATACAGTATCTTTTGAGGAAATTATTGCTCCCCACTGCCTTATATGTCTTCTACCTTCATGTCACTATCACATTGTTGATGACTATTACTTTTAAATGTCTTGAAACAAGGCACTGTGTTTCAGCTTAGTTCTTCTTTCTTCAAAATCGTGTCTTTGAATCAGTAAGTCAAATTCTACAGAACAAAAAGTGCACTTGGATTTCAACTGGGATCATGTTGAATTATCTGGACCAAGCTGGAAAAATTAGACATCTTAATAATATTGCTTCTTCTAATCCACGAACATGATATAACTCTCCATTGATTTAGGCCTTAATTTTCTCATAATATTTTGTAGTTTTCAGTATAGAGGCCCTACACATCTTTTGTCAAGCTTATCCCTAAGTATTCCATAAACTTTTGATGTTATTATAAGTGGTATTATTTTCCAATTGCAAGCTATATTCTCTCATTGCTAGGACACAGAAATTTTTTTTTTACATTAGCCTTACACCTGGTAATTTTACTTAACACACTTTTAGGTCTAGGAGTTTATTTTATTCTTTTTGATTTCTAGACTACCTATACAATCATGCTGGCTGTGAATAAAGAAAGTTTTGTATTTCTTTTCTAATCTATCTGCTTTTTATGTCTTTTTCTTTCCTTACCATGCTGACAAAAACTTCCAGCACTAAGTGGAACAGAGTGGCGAAAGCAAACATCCTCACCTTGTTACTCAATTTGGTGGAAAGCTTATGGTCTTTCACCAGTAAGTAAGATGTTAGCTTTCCATTGTTCAGATGTTCTATATCGGAATGAAGAAATTATCTTCCATTCCTAGTTTGTTGAGAGTTCTATCAGTAATTGCTATTGGATATAGTCTCATCTTTCTTCTTCATCTATAAAAATAAACATATGGCATTTATTTCTTAGTCTGCGGCAATGAATAATATTGACCAACTTTTTAAATGTTAAACCAACCTTGCATTCTTGGAATAAACCTCACTTGACATATTATCTTTTTTTTTTTTTTTTTTTTTTTTTTTTTTTTTTTTAATTTTTTTAAACTTTTATTTAATAAATATAAATTTTCAAAGTACAACTTTTGGATTATAGTGGCTTTCCCCCCCATAACATTCCTCCCACCTGCAGTTGTCCCATCTCCCACTGCCTCTCCCATCCCATTCACATCAAGATTCATTTTCTTTTTTTTTTTTCATTTTCAATTCTCTTTATATACAGAAGATCAGTTTAGTATATATTAAGTAAAGCTTTCAACAGTTTGTACCCACACAGAAACACAAAGTGTAACATACTGTTTGAGTACTAGTTATAGCATTAAATCACAATGTACACCACATTAAGGACAGAGATCCTACATGAGGAGTAAGTGCACAGTGACTCCTGTTGTTGACTTAACAAATTGACACTCTTGTTTATGGCGTCAGTAATCACCCTAGGCTCTTGTCATGAGTTGCCAAGGCTATGGAAGCCTTTTGAGTTCACCGACTCTTATCATATTTAGACAAGGTCATAGTCAAAGTGGAAGTTCTCTCCTCCCTTCAGAGAAAGGTACCTCCTACTTTGATGACCTGTTCTTTCCACTGGGATCTTACTCATGGAGATCTTTCATTTAGGTCATTTTTTATTCCCAAAGAGTGTCTTGGCTTTCCATGCCTGAAATACTCTCATGGGCTTTTCAGCCAGATCCGAATGCCTTAAGGGCTGATTCTGAGGCCAGAGTGCTGTTTAGGACATCCGTTAGTCTATGAGTCTGCTGTGTATCCTACTTCCCATGTTGGATCGTTCTCTCCCTTTGTTATTCTATTAGTTAGTATTAGCAGACACTAGACTTGTTTATGTGATCCCTTTGACTCTTAGTCCTATCATTATGATCAATTGTGAACAGAAATTGATCACTTGGACTAGTGAGATGGCATTGGTACATGCCACATTGATGGGATTGAATTGGAATCCCGCGGTATGTTTCTAACTCTGTCGTTTGGGGCAAGTCAGCTTGAGCATGTCCCAAATTGTACATCTCTTCCCTCTCTTATTCCCACTCTTATATTTAACAGGGATCACTTTTCAGTTAAGTTTCAACACTTAAGATTGTCGCTCCCCCTCTTCGTGGAGGAACGACACAGGACCCTGCGCTGTTCTTTTGTCTGCTCGGCCCTCCCCGGGTTTGCTGCTGGTTCTTCCCGGGTTGGCTACCGTCCCTTCCACCTCTGTGGAAGGGCAGTTCCCCCTAGCCACTTTCCCCACTTCCGCGGGGGAGCAGCACACTGCCGGCCGGCTCTCTTGGGGGCTGCACAGGTGTTCCTTCAGATAGATGTTCCCCTTAGATGTTCCTGGTGCATGTTGTCTCTCTCCTCCTTTATAGTCCTCTTCCACCAATCCCAACTCTGCTACCCACACGCCGAGTACGCTGCTCTCCTCCAATCAGGAGCAGGTCCTGCTGCTTATTGGTTGAACTGGAGGCAGCTGTGCAGAAGCTGTTTCTCCCTTCTTAGCGCCATATTGTGGGAGAGCAGATGCATAGAATATGTCTTAATTCCAGTAACTTAGTCTAGTCCGAGTTGCTCCCAGTTGCTCCCCACAAAGATTAACTGTGTATTAATTACAGAATTCAACCAACAGTATTAAGTAGAATAAACAGAAAAAAAATACTAAAAGGGATAAAGTATTAAGTTGTTCATCAACAGTCAGGGCAAGGGCCGATCAAGTCACTCTTTCTCATAGTGTCCATTTCACTTCAACAGGCTTCCTTTTTGGTGCTCGGTTAGTTGTCACCGATCAGGGAGAACATATGATATTTGTCCCTTTGGGACTGGCTTATTTCACTCAGCATGATGTTTTCCAGATTCCTCCATATTATTGCAAATGACCGGATTTCATTGTTTACTGCTGTATAGTATTCTATAGAGTACATATCCCATAATTTCTTTATCCAGTCTACTGTTGATGGGCATTTAGGTTGATTCCATATCTTAGCTATTGTGAATTGAGCTGCAATAAACATTAAGGTGCAGATCGCTTCAAGATTCATTTTAAATTATCTTTATATACAAAAGGTCAATTTAGTATATACTAAGTAAATATTTCAACAGTTTGAACCCACACAGAAACACAAAATATAAAGTACTGTTTGAGTACTAGTTATACCATTAATTCACATAGTACAACACATTAAGGACAGAGATCCTACATGGGGAGTAAGTGCACAGTGACTCCCGTTGTTGATTTAACAATTGACACTCTAATTTACGACGTCAGTAATCACCCAAGGCTCTTGTTATGAGCTACCAAGGCTATGGAAGCCTCCCGAGTTCGCCAACTCCAATCTTATTTCAACAAGGTCACAGTCAAAGTGGAAGTTCTCTCCTCCCTTCAGAGAAAGGTACCTCCTTCTCTGATGGCATGTTCTTTCCACTGGGATCTCATTCACAGAGATCTTTTCATTTAGGTCGTATTTTTTAAACTTTCATTTAGTAAATATAAATTTCCAAAGTACAGTTTATGGATTACAATGGCTTTCCTCCCCCATAACTTCCCTCCCACCCAAAACCCTCCCATTTCCCGCTCCCTCTCCCATTCCATTAACATCAAGATTCATTTTTTATGCAGAGGATCAATTTAGTATATATTAAGTAAAGCTTTCAACAGTTTGTACCCACACAGAAACACAAAGTGTAACATACTGTTTGAGTACTAGTTATAGCATTAAATCACAATGTACAGCACATTAAGGACAGAGATCCTACATGAGGAGTAAGTGCACAGTGACTCCTGTTGTTGACTTAACAATTTGACACCCTTGTTTAAGGCGTCAGCAATCTCCCCAGGCTCTAGTCACGAGTTGGCAAGGCGTGGAAGCCCCCTGAGCTTGCCCACTTTGATCTTATTTTGACAATGCCATAGTCAAAGTGGAAGTTCTCTCCTCCCTTTAGAGAAAGGTACCTCCTTCTTTGATGCCCGTTCTTTCCACTGGGATCTCACTCACAGAGATCTTTCATTTAGGGTTTTTGTTTTTGTTTTTGTGGTTTTTTTTTTTTTTTTTTTTTTTTTTTTGCCAGAGTGTCTTGGCTTTCCATGCCTGAAATACTCTCATGGGCTTTTCAGCCAGATCCGAATGCCCTAAGGGCTGATTCTGAGGCCAGAGTGCTGTTTAGGACATCTGCCATTCTATGAGTTGCTTGTGGCGCCGGCACCCCGGGTTCTAGTCCCGGTCGGGGCGCCGGACTCTGTCCCGGTTGCTCCTCTTCCAGGACAGCTCTCTGCTGTGGCCTGGGAGTGCAGTGGAGGATGGCCCAAGTGCTTGGGCCCTGCACCCCATGGGAGACCAGCAGGAAGCACCTGGCTCCTGCCTTAGGATCAGCGTGCTGTGCCGGCCGCGGCAGCCATTGGAGAGTGAACCAACGGCAAAAAGGAAGACCTTTCTCTCTGTCTCTCTCACTGTCCACTCTGCCTGTCAAAAAAAAAAAAAAAAAAAAAAAAAAAAAAGAAAGAAAGAAAGAAAAAGAAAAAGAAAGAAAACCCATTACCAACACAGTTGCATAAAAAAAAAATTTAAACGACTAAGAATAATTGTGTGTTAATTAAAGAGTTCAACCAATGGCATTAAGTAGAACAAAAAAATACCAAAAGGAATAAAGTAGTGAGTTGTTCCTCAACAGTCAGGACAAGGGCCAATTAAGTCATTGTTTCTCATAGTGTCCATTTCACTTTAACAGGTTTCCTTTTAGGTGCTCAGTTAGCTGTCACCAATCAGGGAGAACATATGATTTTTGTCCCTTTGGGACTGGCCTATTTCACCCAGCATGATGTTTTCCAGATTCTTCCATTTTGCTGCAATGACCGGCCTTCTTTTTTTACTGCTGTAGTATTCCATAGAGTACACACCCCATAATTTCTTTATCCAGTCTTCTGTTGATAGGCATTTAGGTTGACTCCATGCCCTAGCTATTGTGAATTGAGCTGCAACAAACATTCAGGTGCAACCTGAATATAGCCCTGCCATACAGCCCAGCCATCCCACTCCTTGGAATTTACCCAAAGGAAATTAAATTGGCAAATGCAGGAGCTGTCTAGACTACTTTTAATGCCTAACTCAATGTAAATGCTGTGTAAATTGTTACATTGTGTTGTTTAGGGAATAATGACAAGAAGTTTAGAAGAGATGCAATTTTTTTTCAAACGTTTGTTATTCCTGACTGGCTGAATCTGCGGAAACTGTGGATATGGAGAGCCGACTATATTTGCTTAGCAAGAAACATCCTGAAGCTTGTAGAAATTTCAAAACCAGGATACCAAGAAATGGGAGGGTGTTACTTAGCAATCTGGGTGACTTAACTCATAGTAACTGGCATATGTATAGTTGTGATTTGCATTCCAAGCATTTAAACTGAGATATTCCTGATCAGGTTGAAGGTACTGTGAGTAGAAAATCTCTTTCCCCAAGATATAAGATGGAGAGAGTCTTTGGAGAATTGCCTCGCTGAATTGGTAAGTTAGTTTTCTCCGGATTTTGGTGATTTCCCCAGTTCTTCCATAATTCCTCAGTGCTCTGGCCATTTTCTGGTAAGTCATGGTCTTCCGGTTACCTTTTCTTTTTCCCCAGAGTTCAGCCAGTTTTTCTTTGTTTTTTGATACAAATTGAAAGATGCCTTTATTTTTATCGACCCATTGAATACAGGATGCCATCTCAGGATTACACAGGGAATCGTAAAGGTATTCAAACAGTCGGAGCTTCTTCCTGCCTTTTCCTCCTTTTTGTGGGAAAATGGCAGGTTGCACCAATTGGTTTTCAGTTGCATTCTGCAGAGACTGGTGGACATTCCCTTCAAGATAGAGGTCTGAAACACTGTTCTCCGTGACAGCACTGCTGAAGGTCACGGGCAATGACTCTCAGGGTCAGACTGCAGTGATTCCCCTTTTATCGTTCTCCAACTATGAACAGATTCCTCTGTAGGCACCACTTCGCAGCAGTTGGAGTTTCCTCTGACATAAGGATAATGATTGATGAAAGCCAGGTAATTTTTGTAATCTGGGGAGGACTGGAAATCTCCCAGTGAATGCTGCCTGAGTATCTCAAAAGCGTCTTCAAATGCTTGGCCCAGCCTGTCTTGTTCCACACAGGTCTGCATGCTTCATTAATAAACTGGCAATCCTGCATGGCTCCAATTCACGGTGGCTTGAAGATGTTTCGTGGTTTCTCCTGAGGTCCATCTGCCAGTGAGAGGTGGGCCAGTACCACTTGACATATTATCTTTTTAAATATATTGTTTGGTTTGATTGGCTAAAATTTTGTTAAGAACTTTTGCATCTGTGTTCACAAGGGCTATCAATCTGTAATTTCCATTTCATGTAATACTTTCTCAAGTTTTGCATTAGTTTAATTCTGGTATCATGGCCTCCACTATTTTCAGAAAGAGTTGGTGTAAAATTGATCTTTCTTTCTTCAGTACCTGGTAGAACTCACCAGTGAAGGCAACTGGGTCTGGAGTTTTCTTTGTGGAAATGGTTTTAAACACAAATTTAAGTTTTTAAATAGAAATAGGACTGTCAATTTGCCTGTTTCTCCTTAATTATTCATAGTACTTCTTTCAAGAAATTTTCCATTTCCTATAAAAGCTGTCAAATTACTGACATAGAGCTGTCCCTAAATTCCCTCCCTATCTTTCATATCTGTAGAATCTGCAATAATCCCAATAGCAATTGGGATTGCTATGTTTTCTTGAGGAAATGATTCATTTATTATTTTGAAATGATTCTCTTTATTTCTGGTCACATTCCTTGCTTAGAAATGCACTCTGCCTAACATGCATGCATAACATGCATATAGCCACTTTAGCTTTCTTTTTTTTAAATAAAACTTCTTTGGGGGTAAGATTTTATTTATTTAAAAGACAGAGTGACAGAGAGAGAGAGACAGATGGAGAAAGAGATCTTCCATTCATCTCCTATGTCTTTGACTCCTGGTATTGGTTATTTGTATCCTCTCTTTTTTTCTTAATTCTTCTGGTCAGATTTTTATTACTTTTGCTATTCTCAAAAAACTACCATTTTCTTTAATTTATTTTTTAATTATTTTTCTATTTTCTATTTATATCTACTCCTATATTTTATTATTTCCTTTCTTCTGCTTCCTTTGGCTTTAGCATGCTTTCCTTTTTCTGGTTTTTTTATGACAGAAGCTTACATTATTGACTTTAGAATATGCTACTTTCTAATATATACTCATTTGATGCTCTAAAGTTCCCTTTAATATTTACTTTATTTGTAACCCACAAATTTTAATATGCTGTTTTAATTTTCATTAAGTTAAAAAATATTTTCTAATTTCCTTGTAATTTCTTCTTTGACCAAGGTTATTCAGAAGTACGTTATACAGTTTCCAAATACTTGGAGATTTTCCAGGTATCTGTTATTGATTTCTAATTTATTCCAACTGTGGTCAGAAATCATACCTTGTATGACATAAATCCTTTTAAACTGAGTCAGACTTGTTTTATGGCCTAAAATATGGTCTGTCTTGGGAAACGTGCTGTGTATACTTGAAAAGAATGTGCATTCTGCTGTTGGAATGTTCCATAAATGCCAATTAGGTCAGCTGACTGATATTGTTATATATCCTTACTTTCTATCTACTTGTTCCATCAATTATCAAGAGAAAAGTATTGAAATCTCCAACTAGAGCTGTAGATTTGGTATTCCTCCTTTCAGTTTAGGATCAGGATCACCTATCCCACTTGGGATTGCTATGTTTTCTTGAGGAAATGATTCATTTATTATTTTGAAATGATTCTCTTTATTTCTGGTCACATTCCTTGCTTAGAAATGCACTCTGCCTAACAAGCGTGCATAACATGCATACAGCCACTTTAGCTTTCTTTTTTTAAATGAAACTTCTTTGGGGGTAAGATTTTATTTATTGGCCGGTGCCGCGGCTCACTAGGCTAATCCTCCGCCTAGCGGCGCCGGCACACCGGGTTCTAGTCCCGGTCAGGGCGCCGGATTCTGTCCCGGTTGCCCCTCTTCCAGGCCAGCTCTCTGCTGTGGCCCAGGAAGGCAGTGGAGGATGGCCCAAGTGCTTGGGCCCTGCACCCCATGGGAGACCAGGAGAAGCACCTGGCTCCTGCCATCGGATCAGCGCGGTGCGCCGGCCACAGCCGCGCTGGCCATTGAAAGGTGAACTGACGGCAAAAAGGAAGACCTTTCTCTCTGTCTCTCTCTCACTGTCCACTCTGCCTGTCAAAAAAAAAAAAAATTTTTATTTATTTAAAAGGCAGAGTGACAGAGAGAGAGAGACAGATGGAGAAAGAGATCTTCCATTCAATGGTTCATTTCCCAAATGGCTATAATAGCCAGGGCTGGACCAGGCTGAAGCCAGCAGCCTGGAACTCCATCTCAGTCTCCCAATGGGGTGGCAGGGGCCCAAGTACTTGGGCCATCTTCTGTGTTTCCAGGTGCATTAGCAGGGAGCTGGACTGGAAGTAGAATGGCTGGAACTTGAACTGGTAATCCATATGGGATCCCAGTGTCACAAGCAGTGGATTAATTTGCTACACCACAGCACCGGCCCTTCAGCTTTTATTTTTTAAAGATTTATTTATTTGAATGAAAGTCAGAGTTATAGAGAGAGAGGGAGGATGATACAGAGGGGGATAAGAGGTTTTCCATCTTATGGTTCACTCCCAAAATGGTGGCAACAGCCAGAGCTGGGCCAGGCCAAAGCCAGGAACCTGGAACTACATCCACATGGGTGACAGGGAACCAAGCATTTGTGCCATCTCCCACTGCCTTCCCACGCACATTAGCAGGGAGCTGGATCAGAAGCTCAGCAGCAGCGATTCGAACTGGGGCCCACATGGGATGCCAGCATCTCAGGCAGTGGCTCAACCCATTCTCTATCTGTGATTGTCTTTCAAATAAAACCAAAAGAAATTTTAACAAGAAAGATATTATTTTAAAAGGTGATGTTCTTTGGTGCAGTTTTATTCTCTTCTTTTTACTTGGAGCTTGTTGAACTTTCTGTGAACTTACAGTTTTTACCACATTTGGACATTTAAGATTCTTTTCTGTTTCATCTCCTATCACTACCATTTTTCTACATTATTTTTGAGGATGTAGTTCTCTTCCTTCCCTTTATGGGACAAACTATTTGCTGTTGTCCCTCTGATCACTGGTGTTCTGTTCATGTTTTTTATTTTTTAATTCATTAATTGATTTGAAAAGGCAGAGCCACAGAGAGAGAGAAGGAGAGATGGACAGAGAAATCTTCCATCTGCTGGTTTACTCCCCCAAATGGCCACTAATGGCCAGGGCTGGGCTGGGCCAGGCCGAAGCCAGGAGGCAGGTGCTTCTTCTGGGTCTCCCATGTGAGTGCAGGGATCTAAGCACTTTAGCCATCTTCCACTGCTTTCCCAGGCAATTGGTAGGAATCTGGATTAGAAGTAGAGCAACTGGGACTCAAACCAGCACCCAGATGGGATGTTGGCACTACAGACAGTAGCTTAACCCATTAAGCCTCAACGCAGGCCTTTAAAGTCTTTTGTTTCATTTTAGAGACTTATGTCTTGAAATTTCAAAATGTTTTATTCACGGTGTCTCTCTGTTAATCCCCCCACTATATTTTTGTCTCACTGTATTTTTCAAATCTAGAAATTTGACCTGAGTCTATTTTATATCTTCCATGTCTCCATCATATTTGCGTTTTTCTCCAGCTACCTGAATACATAGACACTTTTATGACGGTTATATATATTTTAAGGTCCTTGTATCAGTCACCTCAGGTTACTGTAACAAAATACCACAGAGCAGACACCTTGAGCAACAGCCATTTATTTATTTTCTTTTTTTAAGATTTTATTTATTTATTTGACAGGTAGAGTTACAGACAGTGAGAGAGACAGAGAGTGAGAAAGGTCTTCCTTCCATTGGTTCACTCCCCAAATGGCCAGAGCTGTGCTGATCCGAAGCCAGGAGCCAGGTGCTTCTTCCTGGTCTCCCACTCAGGTGCAGGGGCCCACACACTTGAGCCATCTTCTACTGCTATCCCAGGCCACAGCAGAGAGCTGGACTGGAAGAGGAGCAACTGGGACTGGAACTGGTGCCCATTTGGGATGCCGGCGCCGCAGAGGATTAACCCAGTGCACCACGGCGCCAGCCCAACAGCCATTTATTTCTCCCAGCTCTGGTTCTAGAAGTCCAATGTCAAAGTGCCAATCAATTTGATTCTGACAAGGGCCCTCTTCCTGGGTCATAAACAGCGGTCTTCTTGCTGTGTCTTTACATGACAGAGAGAGTCTCTCACACACACTCTCTTCCTCGTCTTATAAAGCCACAAACTCCATCATTAGCGTCCCACTCTCATGATCACTTAACACTAATTACCAAATTACCAAAGGTTCCATCCCCAAATACCAGCATATTGAGGGTCAGGGTTTCAACCTAACCTGCAGAGGGGCACAGGGCAAGAGGGCATCACAACTCAGTCCACAGCTGTCCTTGTCCAGCAATCCTATCATGTGTGTCATTTCTGGGCCCTTTCTTATAGATTGTTCTCCTCAGTGTGGGTCATGTTTGCCTTCTTGGAATGTCTGGGAAGTTTTTAATTGATGCCAGCCAATGTGAATTCTACCTGTGAGGCTAGAGGTTTTAATATTCTTTTCAGTGTTTTCAAGCTTGAGTTGGATGCAGTAAAAACTCCTGGATACAACGGACCCTTCCGTGACTTGCTCTTTCACATGCTTAAGTGAAACCAGAAAAGCCTTGAGTCTGGGGCTGATGTGGCCCCATAATGCAGGAAAAGGACTTCTGAAAACTACAATTGGTCACCTTATTAGGAGGCCTTTCCACCCCGGCTAATAGGAGAAAAAACCAGTGAATTCCCTGGATGATTCCGCCTGATTCTTTCTTGTGTCTTTCCCTGACCTCAAGCAGTTTTGTCACTGCAGACCTCTGGAGCTCTCTGTCTAGTTTTCTCCTATCCAAGACTTTGCCCTGTGAATCCCAGGGGCCTGAGCCTCTGAACTCAGCTAACATATCCTGCTGTGCTGAAGCCTGGAACTCTCTGGGCAGCAAGCTGGAGCAAGCCCATTTGTTTCCCTTCTCTGAAAGATCACTGTCTTATGCTACTTGCCTTGTGTCTGAAACCATTGCATCTCATGAGGGAACTTCAAAATGTCCATGGAAAATGGAATTAAAATAAAAATTATTTTGGTGCAAAGATTTTAGAAATCCATAAATAATTTTTTCACAACAGACATTGTGAGCTTTTTGAAAATATGGATTGAATTCAAAATGTTTTTGCATCAAAATAAACATCCTTTAATTCCATTTTTCCATGAACTTTTAAAGTACCTCACATAATTTGCCTAGTTATTTTCAGTTTTTACTGCTGAGAGAGCAATTGTGGTCCTCTTTCTCCATCATCACTAAAAATACCTTTATATAACTAAAAAGTCTGTACAGCCTCCTAATCTATTTCCTCAAACATCAATGTTGCCGGCACTGTGGCTCACTAGGCTAATCCTCTGCCTGTGGCGCCGGCAACCCGGGTTCTAGTCCCGGTCGGGGCGCCGGATTCTGTCCAGGTTGCTCCTCTTCCAGGCCAGCTCTCTGCTGTGGCCCGGGAGTGCAGTGGAGGATGGCCCAAGTGCTTGGGCCCTGCACCTGCATGGGAGACCAGGAGAAGTACCTGGCTCCTGGCTTCGGATTGGCACAACGCACTGGGATCCAGAGACACACACTTTGGGTTCAGGTGGCAACTTTGCCACAATTACCTGTGTGACCTTGTGCATTTTATTTAAGCTTGTGAATCCACCTTATTGATAAAATAAGAATACTAGGAATACAGACCTACCCCAGGGCTGCTGTAAGGTTTAACTGAGAGAACACACTGCAGGCATTTCACATGGCTCCTGGTACACGATAATTACTCAATGGTTCCTAATATATCTATCACTGTAACCTCCTCATGTGCCAGCAACACCATGGCTATTACCAGTGAGGCCTGTGCCCACCACAGGCCGTGCCTGAACCTCCCATAGTAGCTGAGGAATCTTGTCAAGCTCACTGACAGGAATGTCTGTTCCACCAAATGGGTTGTGTTCATTGCTCCCTAATTCTTTCTATCTGGCTTTCTTCCACTCAGGATCAGAATGTCACCGTTTTATAGATATCCTGGCCTGTCTCCACAGAAGGGGCAAATGTTCAGCATCTTTATCCATTCCCAGTACTCCTCCGACATTGACGCTATTCCATATTTAGTGTAACAATAAAGTTCTGAAAGCATACTTTAAAACCCTAATTGAAATTATCACACGATAATAGCACAGCAAGCAACTCTGAACTATTCTCTACTTAATGCTCCATTGACTTATGTTAAAGCTCTTGTTTGTTCATTTCCAATCTCTGGGGAAAGATTTTCCTTAAGTGCAACTGGTTAGATGAGCACAGAAAGTAAGTGAAGCTTTGTTTCATTACTGACAAAGCTAATATTTGTTGTATGTGTTCAGACACTGTTCTAGATCAGCTATAGGCAAACTACATTAATGTTTCATACTCATTTTTCTAAATGACATACAGGGTCCTTCAAGGAAAAATGGAACTTAAAAATAATTTTACCTTGGTGCAAAAAAAAGTTTCTGAAAACCATGAATACTTTTTAATATGCATTTTTCAGGAACTTTTTAAGGAACCCTTTTATTCAAGAAATGACTTCTATTAAAGTCCTTGAGTAAGCCTGTCTTTCTGTGAATACATGTTCTGCATCCTCTTAAAACAACAGCACTAGGTGTTATAATTCAGCACAACTTACATCCCAAACACAGGAAGGCTTAGAGACTATTTTCACAGCTTACAAAAGCACTCTCGTACACATTATCGCATTGTTTCCACAGTCCTGTAAGCTAAGAATCCCTAAGAGGAGAAAGAATAAGACATCCCACAGAAATCTTTGCAACTCTAAAACACTCAGTTCTAAACTATAAATCAGTCTCACTTAACGTTTATGTTTGTGAATACTTACGTGCAGTGGGCTATGTCATCTAACTTTGCCTTATTCAGACAGCACAAAAATGACCATAACCAATCAACCTTATCTCGACAACTTCATCCCTAACACAAATGCTCTGTTTTCCAAATTTTTTATTTTCAAACTCTCAAACCTTCAGAGAGCTTTTAAAAATAATATAACAAAGATGCCCTCCATCTTGATTCACAACTGTCAATATTTTGGCATATTCACTTTATTCACACACACAAACACATGTATGTGTGGATAAAACAAACATATATATATATATATATATATATGTCACATAATGTTATATTATCACAACATATACATTAACATATAAATACTACTATATAGAAAGTCAGCCCTCCAGACCCATGGATTCTCTAGCTGTGGATCAAACCAACAGACAAAAAATATTCACAAAAAGTAAACTGCATCTATTCTGAACACATACAGACATTTTCTTGTCTTTATGCCCAAACAATACAATAATCATTTATACAGTATTTACATTGTATTAGGTATTATAACTAACATAGAGATCATTTAAACTGTACAAGGCCAGCACTGTGGCACAGCAGGTTAATCCTCTGTCTGCATCACCGGCATCCCATATGGGCGCTAATTCCAGTCCTGGCTGCTCCTCTTCAGATCCAGCTCTCTGCTATGGCCTGGGAAAGCAGGAGAAGATGGCCCAAGCACAAGGGCTCCTATACCCGCGTGGGAGACCTGGAGGAAGCTCCTGGCTCCTCTGGGTTCAGATCGGCCCAGCTTCAGCCATTGAGGCCACTTGGGGAATGAACCAGTGGATGGAAGACCTTTCTCTCTGTCTCTCCCTCTGTCTGTCTGTAATTCTACCTCCCAAAAAAATAATAAAACTATATAAGATGATCTGCTAGTTACATGCAAACACTGTGACATTTTATGGTGTATTTGAACATCCACAGACTTTGATATATGAAAGGAATGTTGAAACCAATTCCCCAAGGACACTAAGAGACGTGTGTGTGTGTGTGTGTGTGTAATATATTTTTCTATAATTCATATGTATATATGACAAGGGCTTTCAGAAGCTCATGGTAAAATGAAACTAAACAATAGTGTGAATCTTCCATGAACTCTTTGAAGTCCTTCATACATGTACCATTTGAAAGTTAGTAGCATGCCTCAAGACAGCTGAGTCATAATTACTTCAATAATAATCATCTAAGAACAGATTCTTATATTTGCATAATTTTCACACTCAGGCAATTTAATATTGATAGGCTGTCTTTAATATATAGTCAATTTTCAACAATGAAATCTGGGCATTTACAACAAAATGGAGGAAGCTGGAAAACATCATGCTGAGTGAAATAAGCCAGTCCAAGAGGGACAAATATCATATGTTCTCCCTGATCGATGGCAACTAAACAAGCATCTAAAATGATACCCATTGAAGTGAAATGGACTCTATGAGAGACAATGACATGATTAGCCCTTGTCTAGACTGTTGAGGAACAACTTACTATTTTATTCCTTTTACTATTGTTGTTGTTGTTGTTGTTGTTGTTTCTCTGTTTGTTCTACATAAGACCACTGGTTGAACTCTGTAATCAATGTACAATCATTCTTAGGCATTTAAAAATTAACAGAAAAGTTAACTCTGTTAAACATATGAGTGGGAATAAGAGAGGGAGGAGATATATAGGTTGGCACAGGCTCACTCAGACTTACCTCCAATGGTGGAACTAGAAATGTGCCAGGGGATTTCAACTCAGTCTTACCAAGGGGGCAGGTACCAAAGCCAGCGCACTTGGTAAAGTGATAAGTATAAATGCACAACCGATCAAAAAGATAGGGTATGTGTCGATGAGATTTCACAAATAAGACCAGTGTAAGCAACTAATGAAGGATAGAATTAAAAGGAGAGAATGATCCTGCGGGGGAAACAGGACACACAGCAGACTCATAGAATGGCAGCACTCCTGCCTCAGAATCAACCCTTGGGACATTCGGATCTGGCTAAAAGGTCCATGAGAGTCTCACAGGCATGGAAAGACATGACACGGTGGCAAAAAACAATCTAAATGAAAGATCCTGGTGAACAAGACCCCAGCAGAAGGAACAGGCCATCAAGGAGAGAGGCGCCTTTCTCTGAAGGGAGGAAAGAACCTCCACTGTGATATGGCCTTGACTAAACAAGTTCAGAGTCGGTGAACTCAAGGGACTTCCATAGCCTAGACAGCTCATAGCAAGAGTCTCGGGTGACTGCTGACGTCATAAATAAGAGTGCCAATTGTTAATCAACAATGGGAGTCACTGGGTACATGCTCCCCACGTAGGATCTCTGTCCTTAATGTGTTCTACTATGAAACTTAAAAACAACACTACTAGTCAAAAAATACCCTATACCTTGTGTGGTTGTGTGAGGGCAGCCTGTTGAAATCCTTGCTTAGTATATACTAAGTTGATCTTCAGTATATGAAGGTAATTGAAAATGAAACTCAATGAAGGGCAGGATGGGAGAGGGAGTGGGTAAGGGGAGGGCCACGGGAGGGAAGGAGGTTTGCGGGGGGGGTGGGGGTGGGGGAGAGCCACAACAACACACAAGTTGCATTTTGTAAATTCACATTTATTAAATTAAAAAAACTATAAAAAATATATATAGTCAATTTTCAAATTTCCTCAGATTACACAGTAAATGTCCTTTATGGCTATGTCTCTGATCCAGGACTCAATTGGAGTTCACACACTGCAGTTCAATGTCACATCTCCTTAGTCTCCTTAAACCAAAAGCTGTTCACCCAGCCTCTCTGGTCTACAATAACTGGCACTTCCTAGGAGTACAGCCCTAGTGTTTGGATGTATCCAATGGTTTCTTCATAATTCGATTCAGGTTAAACACTGTGGACTGGAACACTGCCTGAATGATGGGCAGTATATAAACTAGTGGGTCCACAACAACAATTTGTCCCACTAGTTTAAATCTGATCACCTGTTGAAGGCAGTCTCCACTGTAAGACGCCACTTTGCAATCAAATAGTCCAAAGGTGACATGTTGAGAAGATTCTACTCTCCAAGATTCTTTCATTCACTGGTTTCAGCATCTGCTGATCCATCTTGCCTGAGTCACTTGCTAATTACTTAGATTGCTTTAAAATAGTGATTTTTTTTCCTCCCACCACTCTTTCTGCAATTATTAATTGGCACTGTTCAAGTGTATTTCATGACAGCAAGTACAGATACCCAGAACCAGGTATATGAGAGGGTTGTAACAAGAAGGCAGATATCCCTGGAGTGAACGAAGCTCTCCAGAGGAAAGGCACACCCTGGTGAGGTCTGAAGTCAGTGCTACCTACACAGAGCTCTGCACCTGCCTTCACTATGAAGATGTTTTCTCCATGGTTAACCCAGCTCAAAGGAATCCTTCCATTGCTTAAGCTGTTGGCGTTTACCAGGTTCTTTGTTTCAAGATGATGATGGGATCCTGGCACAGGATCTAAAGAAACAACATTTTCAAGCTTCATACAATAACCTTTGACTTCCTCCCTGAAGTAAAGGGAAGACCTCTGAAAACATCCAGCTAAGAAAATTGGACACGGCTAAAAAAAACAAAACAGTAGATCACAGTAGATCATCTCTAAAGCATGCTTGATTCTGAAACTTTTTTTAACAGAATACATCAAGGACCTCAACACTATACCCCTTCATCCCTTGCCTCAGTGGCTTCAGCTCAAAGGAAAAGGTATTGCTTTATGTCCCATTCTACTTCTCATGAGAAGACGCTCCGAGCCGTTCTAGCTATATAACTCTATATACCTAGGTTGTCTTACTGTTGTGTTAATGCCAAAACTGGTATTTCCAAGGTTCAGCCCCTACCCCTGAATTCCATCCTACCAAAAATACTGGTCAATGAAATCAAAATGTAATTGGACAGCACAGTATAATCCATGAACACTCTGCCAAACGTTGCTAATCTTAGATGCTGTTTTTAAGTGCTTAATGTTATGCTTTCCAAAGTGAAACAGAGAAAGCCAAAATCGAAGCATACATATTATCAGCACACTACATCATAACAGAAATAAATCAGTGAATGATTCTCATATGAACGACTAAAAAACTGTAAAATCTTAATCTTAGAAGAGTCACTAGAGAGTCCAATCTCCTACCCAGTGCCAGGTTCACATCTTCACTATCTAAAATTAAGTAATGTCATCTCAGTTTCTTTTTTTTTTTTAAAGATTTATTTATTTTACTTGAAAATCAGAGTTACAGAGAGGCAGAAGCAGAGAGAGAGAGACATAAAGACAGACAGACAGACAGGTCTTTTATTTGCTGGTTCACTCAACAAATGGCTACAATGGCCAGAGCTGGGCCGAGCCAATCTGAAGCCAGGAGCTTCCGCTGGGTCCCCCACACAGGTGCAGGGGCCCAAGGACTTGGGCCATCTTTCACTGCTTTCCCAGGCCATAGCAGAGAGCTGGAAGTGGAGCAGCCTGGACTTGAACCAGCACTTATATGGGATGCCAGCACTGCAGGCGATAGCTTTACCCACTATGCCACAACTCTGGCCCTGCCATCTCAGTTTCGATACTACTGGTAGGAGATAATAACACCTAAGACAGCCTGGAGACCACAGAACTAAGAATCAATGTGTTTTATGTATAAGCCCATCTATGTATCAGAAAATACAGTTATGTATACGCGTTCACTAGTACCATTCTACACAATTTTATGCATATAGAAGGTGGAAAATTTTTAAGTGGCTAAAATACCTCTTGATATTTCTAGAATTTCATGTGTCTTACATACTTGGCCATCTGATAAATCTTTTAGATCATAATGCTGCTTACCAGACCAACCTAAATTCATTCAATCCATACCCACTCTTTAAAAAGGCCCTCCTACTTTGATAAGATGAAAAGGTGAGAGAAGAGGTAAAGTTTTTAGCATACTGAAATGATTGTTACTAATACTGTATGCTCGTCATTTATAACTTAAAGCAACACCAAAAGCAAACCAATGAGTTATGACTTCATAATGCAAGAATTTGTTTTAAAAAGTCTAATACCAAAGACATCAAAGCTAATAATGTCTTGTGACCCATAACAATCAGCTCAAGCCTTTCTTCCTTAGTAGAGGTAACAGGTTCAGACAGCCTGGCATTTCTCCCCGAGCAGTCAAAGACCTCTTTTTTTTTTTCCCCAAAGAAACCTTTTATTTAAGGAATACAAATTTCATAAGTACAACTTTAGGAATATAGTTATTATTCCCACCATACCTGCCCTCCCACTCACACTCCCACCCCTCCTCCTCCTCCTCCCTCTCCCCTTCCCAGTCCCATTCTCCATTAAAATTCATTTTCAATTAACTTTGTACACTGAAGACCAACTCAATTCTAAGTAAAGATTTCAACAATTTGTGCATGCACACACACACACACACACACAACTGTTTGAGAATAAGTTTTTAACTCTCATAATACAACTCATTGAGGACAGAGGTCCTGCATGAGAAGTTAGTGCACAATGACTTCTTTTGTTAATTTCACAATTAATACTCTTATGTATGACGTCAGTGACCACCCAAGGCTCTTGACATGAGCCTAGACATTGCTGCCTGGGCTATGGACACCTTTTGAATCCACAAACCTCCGTCAAAGACCTCTTAATGCAACAAAAGCAAGCACGTCAGGCTCATTGGGATGACTTTTCAACAAGTTATGCAGAGCTACTGCCCGACCAGATCCGGATGCCAAGTTTCAATCGGGAGAGGGAATACAGAGTTTGGAAATGAGTGGTCACAGTGACCAGCAATAAACAGGTGAAAAGAAGTAAAAACAGCACAGCCAGAACCAGACTCCACTGAAGTTTAGGCACAAAGGAGGCTGGGGCAGTGCAGAGAAAGAGAGGGAAGCAAGGAAATCACTCATAAACAAAGTATAAGGAACAGTGCTGCCAGCAGAGATAAAGGAGAGACAGCGTAATGGGAAGCAACTCACATCTCTCTAATTTTTAAAAAAATGGTTTACCTATCTAACTATTTATCTACCTATCTAGTTATTTGAAAGACAGAATTATAGAGAGAGAGAAAGAGACAGAGAGAAAGAGATCTTCCATCTACTGG